>NW_020885013.1:298825-398393 GCF_003945725.1 Corapipo altera | reverse complement strand
ACTCTAAGGGAGAAAAAGTTGCTGCTTCCCTCCTTACAACTTGGCGATTGTTATCTGGAACAGTAAAAGACATTAAAGCACAGTTTGAGGACATTAGAATGCTACTAGATGTCATTATACGGAGAAATCGTGCAAAAAGGGAGTCGAGCGGAGCCGAGGGGAGCCGGAGTGGGACAAGAGATCACGGAGCGGGACCGGAGACAACAGAGCGACCCCGACAAAATGAACGCGGTGCTAGCGTCTCGGCAGTGCATGTCCAGGACGATCGGGGACGACGGCTGCGGAGTGAAAGTACTGCTGATGGACCGGGGATGAACTTTGCGAACACTATGACTGAGTCCCACCTTAAGACATTTCCAGTTTTTCATCTGAACTGTGCTGCGGGACTGCGCCGCGCATTTGTGGCTGTGTTCACGGCGCTGAGTGCTTGCGCCGCCGTGCTGAGTGCCCCCGGGGCGGTGCCGGGCGGCGGGGCAGTGGCGGTGGTCGCGGGGCAGTGGCAGTGGTCGCGGCGCCGTGCGCGGCCCCGGCTCGGAGCGGTGCGCCCGCGCGCGTGCACACCGGCGGCCCCGGGCGCGGCGGGCAGCGGGGGGGCTCTGCTTCCCCCGCACTGCTGACAGCCATGGTCCCAAGAGGTCTAGGTTCCTCTCCCTTTCTTTACAGCGAATGTTTTCTCCCTAGTGCCGCTCCTCTTCTTAGAGTAGCGAGGGCTTCGGGGGGTGCAGTCGGGGGAGGGGGGAGCTGTTTCTCCTTTTTCCTCGCTACACCAGTCACCCCCTCTCTGAAACGTGCCTGTTTGCAGCTGTTTTCTCCCTCTCCTATGTTTTTGTCTTTTCTTAAGCAGACCCTGTGATTAGGTTAAGTTCCTTCTGCTGATTTTCTCTAGGTGAGCCCGGCCCCTCCTCCTCCTCCTTTGTCCTTCGGCAATGAGGGGCGTGAGGGGGGCAAAGATGGTAAAACATGGTAAAAAGGGAAAAAGGAAAAAAAACAATTTAAGATTAACAATACCCCAATTTATAACTCAAATAAGATTGCACTGTTTTTACAGCAATAGGTGTTATGCATGCAGCGTGCTCATGGCATTCAACATCTGTGCTTAGCTTTTTATATATTGCAGAAAGTTGTTAAGAATTTCCTATAGTTTGCGATTTTGCTTTTCTTACATGAAATTTGGCTGTTTCCCCCAGGAGCGGAGTGCGGGTGGAAAGTTTGCAGACGGAACGATGAGACAAAGGGGGATATAGTTCTGCCCCCTGCAGAAGTGGTTCTGTTGCCTTTATGACAGAATATTATTGCTCTATAAGAAGGGTTGAAAATTTTCAAGATAATATCCTGTTCTTTCTTGCTGCATTTGTCTTTTACATAGAGAGTTATGCAAGATTTGCAGATTGCTGTTAGTGGCTATGCCATAGATTTCCTTTGAATTATGAAACTGATAAGAAGCGCGCAACCAATGACTACTTGAAAATGTGTGTGTGAGTGAAGAGTGTTTGAGGTGGCCACCTGAATGCTGTGTGAAAGAGAAAAGCTACATGAATGTGTGACTGTGTGAACTTAAAAATACTTTCTGACGGTATCAAGATTTCAGAAATGTGTAACATGATTCTGTTGAACCATAGTGAATCCTTATTCTGGATGGTATATGAATTCTTTAAATTCCCACCATGAATAATTCCACTCTTATGAAAACTGGTGAAGTTTTAGTTATTTCAAGACTAGCCCTGTCTGACTAAGCATATGATCTAGACTGAAGTTAAATAAGAGGTTCTTACACCAATTTGGTATTCTATTACAGCCTTGTATGAAGTTTATGCAAGTTAAGTCTCAGGTGGAGTTTTTCCACTGTTATCATTCCTTAGCTGTGCAGGCTGCGCGGGAAACCACTAGATTTGGAGCGAGTGGAAACCATGGGCCGGCGGACATTAGTGCGGACTGCGGGGTTGGCGGAGCTCGGGGCGGGATGCGCCGCTGTGCGTCCGGGTGCCCGAGGACCATTCTTGCAGTTCGTGGAAGGGTTGCGAGACGCTATGGAGAAACAGGTTTTGTGAAAGCTGCGGAGGCTGCTGATTGCATGACTGACTGGAGATGGTGCGGGCTTGTGCCGGGGCGGGGTCCTTAGACCATCGAATAATTGCATTTGCATCTGCCGTGGCAGTGGTGAGGGTCGTTTTGAGTTTTTCTGTGTTTTCCAGGATTTGGATCGGGAGTTGTCAGTGTTGCTGCGTTGCTTGTTGCAGGGGAGCCTTGCAGGTTGTCAGGGCTGTCCTGCGTGCCTTCTCAAGGACATCTGCAGCTTTGTAGATGGTGTGTCTTCGGGCCTCCTGGCTGGAGGCCAGAGCAGACCAGTTGAGTTGATCGGTGTGACCGGGGCTGGAGCGTTGTTTTAAAGAGTCCTTATATATTGTCTTCAAAACCCCTCCCGTGCAACAGTTGATGGCAATGTTCGTTTTGAGGCGGCTGGTCTCTCCGCCTTGGGGCATGCCCTGCCCGGGGTGGCCTCGTTGCTTGTGGCTGCTGCTTGTTTCGTGCCAAACGTATTGCTTGCATAATTTAACTAGTGAATGTTTAGGGTTGTGCGAAAGCAACCTGTACTCTTTGTGATGCTCAAAGCTTGCTGTTAATTGTCCAAACAAACTTCTATAGTCATTCTGTAGTCATTCCAAGCGTTAAGATTGTGATGTTGATTACATTGAACCGGTCTCAGAATCCTTTAATTACCCTTGTGTTTGTGAAATCTGTGAAGTGAAAACTGTTGCATGATCTCAGAGAGCTTAGTGTAGTCATGGTTAGTCAAGCGTTGTTTGTACTCTAAAGGACTCCTTTGAGGAGGATTGTTCCAGGACGTTTCCTGTACTTCGATCCGGTGCAGCTTCATGGTTTTTCACCTCTTTTGGAGATTCGAGAAAGGCACGCTGTGCTTGGCCAGAGGCCTCCTCTAGACTGGTGGTCTTGTAGTCCCTGTGGGAGTTGAGGGCAGAGCATAGCATGCAAATGCAGGCCTTGTCCTTCTTGCAGTAGCATTCCAGCAACTTGCCGTGCTGGGGGCATCTCCTCTCAGCCAAAACCTGGGCACCACAGGGCTCCACCAGTCTTTCTGAGTGTTCTTTGTGCTGTGCTTGCTCAGGTGAGCTTGGCACAGAGAAGCAGAGGCCTTGCAGGTCAGGCAAAGTTCTCCACGATGTTGCAGAGTTGGTGATTGGGCTTCAGCTCCCCGGTGGAGCCTGTGAAGCAAAGGCAGAGTGAGCAGTTGGAAGGGCCCAGCTGGCACAAATTGCCTAGCCTGTACACAAAAGAACTGTAGAGCCTGAGTGAAACAGTGGAACAGCATTGAGTTGCATTGGAGCGGTGGGGGGTGCTGTGTGGCAGTGCGGGTGTGCTCGCCCAGTCTCGATCAGGTGTTTTGCATATTGGTGTGGTAAAGATGTTGAGATTCCCTATCATCGGATTGTATTCCTGCAAAATTGGGAGCAGCTGTGTAATGAGTTTTCTTCTTTTCATAGGGCATGATTGCCACAGTTGAAGCTCTTCACACCACTGATCCTCGGGGAAACGTGTAGGTTGCTTAAGTGGATCGAGCAGGTCGATCGTCCTTCTGTTTGTCTTTGGCATCTGCCTCGGATCCTTTTCGCACTTGTTTGTTTGGCGTGCTTTTTAGTTCAGTGTATAGGTTGAGCTTGGCGTTTACTGGTTGGGTTTCATCGTCGTGTGAGAGTGAAGTGGTTGTTTCTGATGCATCTACCTGCCTTGTAGGGACTCTCGGCACCTCCTTGCCCTGAGATCCCCGAGAGTTAGATTTAGTGGGATCACTGTCTGTAGGTGACGCAGGTAGTAGTGAGACTCGGACCTGTTTTGTGTTGGGATTGTTTTAGTCTGGGTTAGGTGTTTGTCGGGGCCGCGACTTGTCCGACTGGACTGGTGTCGCTTCGCGTACCCCAGGGTTTGATTGCAGGGATACGGGGGACTATTCTGGTGCTAGTGGTGGTGGCAGCCAGGGCAGGAAACTGGCATTGGCCGATATGTGCACAGTAGTGAGATAGGTCCAGTGCATTCCTCTTGATTCATTGTCATTCATTTAGTGCTTAACAATGCAGGTTGAATAAAATAAAAGCACACTTTATGGATATTCAGAGAAAGAAAATTAGTTTATTTAAGCTAAAAGAAGTCCAATTCTGGCTTTAATCATCTGAATATTTGGGGTACCACCTTCTCTCTGTTTGCATTTGTTTGTTCACATAACACAGTGCTTTTAAAGCATGACAGTTTCTGCAAAGAAGTGTCTCTTCATATGCAAATGTTCATATTCTCCACAGAGCTGGGGTGGGGCCTTCCTCTCCAGGCATTTAGGTTAACAGCACTGCACGTGTTCTTCTATCAGGTGTGTTTCTTATTTGTGGTGACACAGTAACAACTAGTCCTATAGACTCGTGGCTGCAATCTATCTTTGGTTCTATGTCTGAATAGGCTCTAAGTTGTATTAAGGAAAGCCTACGATGGGTGTTGACAGTTATTGTAATCTTAGTAATAGCTCATGTTGCCTTTTCTTGTATTGCTAAACGTGTAAATACTACGACAAAGAAAGCATTATTGGCCCAAAATAAAAACGGGGGAATTTGTAGAGAATTGGTTAGAAATGTGTGGACATATGGACATGGCTAAAGCCATGGATGAGCTGCTAAAGTATAAGACGCAGGCCTCTAGCTAGGCCGTGAGAAGGTATGAGATAGCAGACTGTGAGAAAGCAGCAGTGTCCTTGGGTATTCTAAATTGAGCTGAAAAACAGGAGCTTGGCATTAGCAAAACAAAAGCACTTAACACACCACCTGTGTAAACAATGGAAGACAGTTAAGATGATATCACCACCTAACTGTGGGCCAATAATGAGCCTAATTTCTGTAATATTCATGAGCCTATTATGGAGTGTATATTAAGCTGCTGTCAATCTACAATAAACGAAGTTCCTGGACCCTTACATTAAGCGTTCTGAACTTTCCGAAGCGACGATAGCAAGTGGAAGCGGCAGTGGAAAGAAAAAAAAACGTGGAGCTGTCTCTCCATAACCACTCTCCAAACGCGGGGAAGATCCAGTGCCGAGAGAAAGAGAAAACCACCACCACCCCCACCCCGCCAAAGCCATTAAACACCTGGCTAGCTTGTTATTTAAAGTGAGTTTATGAGCAGCATGAAACAGATGGGCTGTATTGATAGATGTTCAATGAAAGCTTTGAAGAGGTTTATTCTGTTCACTTACACCAAGATTTCTTAATTAATTTAACTCTACTAACTTTGGTAGAATTACTCCTTATTGGCATAAATTGAGAAGAGAATTGAGTGTCTGACAGGGAGAGGGATGACTTTGAGGATTGGGAGGGCTTGGACACACATCCAACTACTTGAGTACTCCAGTGAAGGGGAGGAGAAAAGGAGGAGAGAAAACAAAAGCAGAGAAGCAGAGCTCAGAAATGGATTGGCTTGAACAAGTGCTCAGATCCTGGGACTGCAGTAATGCCAACTACTTCTGGGTTAATTACAACACTAATCATCCCACAACCCCTTGTTGTCATACCACTTACACATAGTTTCCTTGCTAACAACAAACGAACTAGTCACTGAACTGTGGCTATCTGGGGAAGTTTCCACAGTAGATGCCAACTGCTGAAAATGTCTATGGTATGACCCATAATCTCTTAATCTTGTATTGGGTGACTTGTGCTGGATCCCTCTCCCAGCATAGCCCTGTAGAGCAGACTGAACTAAGTCACTTCTGCTTTTTACCTCTGTAGAGTGTCACACAGTCATCAAAGAGAATCCAAAGGGCAGAAATTTTTTCTCACAACTCAGTGAAAAATAACCCCTGAAGAGTTACTGATTGTAACTGAAAGGATGGTTAAGCATTGGAAAGGGCTGCCTAGGGAGGTGGAGGTTTCACCATTCCTGGAAGTGTTTAAGAAATGACTGGACGTGGCACTTAGTGCTATGGTTTAGTTGGGATGGTGATGTTTGGTCAAAGGTTGGACTCAGTGATCTTGGAGGTCTTTTCCAACTGTAATGATTCTTTGAAAATAAAATGGAAAAGAACTTGTGGGTCAAGATAAAGGCAGTTTAATAAAATAAAAGGTCATGCATGTGGAAGAAAAGAAAAAAGCAAAAGATTTTATTCTCTACTTCCCATCAGCAAGCGATATCCATCCCAGGAAGCAGGGCTTCAGCATGCATAACTATTGCTCTGGGAGGAAAACAAAAGATTTATTCTCTACTTCTTATCATCAAGTGATGTCCAACCACTTCCCTGGAAGTAGGGCAGTGGTTGCTCTGGATGACAAACTTCTTAATAATGAATGTCCCCTCCATTCCTTCTCCTTTCTCTTAGCTTTTGTTGCTGAGCAGATGTCATATGGTATGTATTATCCCTTTCATCAGTTTGGGTCAGCTGTCCTGACTATGTCCCCTGTCAAGATCTTGCCCACTCCCAGCCTTCTGGCCTTTGGGGATGAGGGGGGAAGGGAAATGTGGAAGAGAGCGGCCTTGATGTTGTGCAAACATTGTTTAGCAGTAGCCAAAACACTGGTATGTTATCAACACCTTTCTAGCTACCAATACAAAGCACAGCACTATTGATGTATGGCTTCCATATATATAATTTATGCTTAACATGTCTCAGTAATTGCAGCTTTAGTAAGCCTCAGTAACTGCAACTAGACAGAGAGAATAGAAAGAAGAAACTTGAGATAATATATCAACTGAAACCAGGCACAACGGAATCCTGAACAAACAAAACAAGGACGTTGTGAAAAAACCAAGATAAGACCATATTGTGAGGAACAAAGAAGGTCAACTCATCAAACTAGATAAAGGATAATTCTGGCAGGGGGAGATCACAATCACCAACTTATGGCCCACCAACTCAAGAAATCCATGGACTCAAAAGAAGAAGAAGACTGCACATGTGGACTAATTAGCAGAAGAAATGATAGAATCATTTAACTAATAGAAGGTAGAATACTAATTAATGAGAGAACTATGTAACTTGTAACCAATGAACATTAATGACTTTTTTTGCTAAAAGGTATAAATAGTGAAGTTCAGCAGTGGCAGAACTTCATTCAAGCCATGATCGTCTACTGTTAGTCTCCACTCTCCATTAGACTTTTGCACTGACCATATGGGACTATTAAAGGGTGAGCAGGTCCTACTTATCACTCCTTGCCTCCTCAGTTGATGAATGAACTCATGGATGGGAATCAGGGAGTCTCAGTTGTTGCGATAGTGCTGCTGGTGCCCTGTTGTGGTAGAGATCAACTCCTGTTGTTCCTCAGCCTTCAGCAGCCCCACAACATAAGGGTCAATTGAGAGACCAGGCAAGGTAGACAGCTGCTTAACTGCCTCCAAGGTAGCTGTACCAAAAGCCCATCCGGTACCCTTTTGGGTCCTTGAATTTCAAGGAAATTACCCTCTCCTGAGGTAGTCTATGCCAAGGATGCACGGAGCCTCTGGGCCACTCACAATGGGGTGCTTTTGCCACTCATTCCCAGTCAGGCTGATTTCCTTCATGCTTGACAGGAGTCACTTCCAGAGACTAAGCACTCTCGTCCCTCTTCCAATTGCCTTGTCAATGCCTGATTCCCTAGTGTCTCTGATGAGACTGAAGTGTTTTGCTAAGGAAAATGAGTTATGAGGAAGACCAAGCTCCTCCCTCTAAGCAATTGTAAATCCAAAATTAAGAGGCTCCAATTGAGGAAGTATGGAGAAAGAAAAATAACAACCCTTTATTAAAGGATATATGTGTATTGGTAGAACAATGAAAGAACACAAAAACAACTAAACAATAATCCTGTACCCAAAAGTCCCCTTCAAAAAGGAAACAGTTCGGTACTTTCTGCCTTTTGGCGCAATTCTAACCACAATCAGGAGGGGGCATTGTTGGATCTCTGGAGGTGCAGAACCTGCAGTTTCTCTGTGGTGGCTGGCAGGGGGCACTGTTGGGCTCTGGCAGTTGCCGCATGGGGGTGCCGGTGCGTGGGAGAAGCCAAAAATGGAGATGTCCCCTCCCACCAAGAAGGGGAAGGGGAAAAGGGGAGAAAGGGGCTCTTCCCACAAACTCATGCTGTCAGCATCTGACTTGGGCCGGGACTCCCCCAAAGGTTCCTTCGCAGAAGAGTCAAGCTTCTCTGATGAAATCTGAGCAAGTCTGGGCTGGGGGCAACACAGAGCGCAGAAGAACAGAGGCGAACCGGGGCCAGAAGCAGATGACTCGGCTGATAACAAAGCAAACTTGGAGCCTTTCCACACACACACTCTCCCTGAGTCAGGGCAAAAGTGAAGTGACTGCTGTTTCCCGAGGAGAGCAGTAAAAACTTACCTCCTCCCCCCCCAGTCTTCTGACAGCCATCAGTCTGGAATGCAGGCCTGCTAGTTAGTTCTTTTGTGTGTGTCAATCACCCTCTCCCTCCCTCTTCAACATCTTTTACAGCCATGCAGGGGAAAGAAAAAAATTCCCCCTTGGTTTTTTTAGAACAAGTAAACCTATGGCATTATCCACCCCTAATTTTTTTTCCTTTCCCATGCCACCACACTCTATCAAATTAAACCTTTGAACTACGTGTGTACATGCATTATTCTACCTATATACACATTCACAAATACGTAAATACAAATACAGATACAGGCACAGAGTTATGACCAGTTCACCCGAAGATAAGATCCCCTTGAGGTATACACCGGGTTTCTCCATCTTCCTGCATCACCCACCATGTGCAACTGGGTCCTTGGGCAAAAACAATCCCACAGATGGGTTTGCCTTTGCTCGAGGCAGGGTTGATCCGAACTGTTTTACCTAACATACCCCTCATGTGAATCACTGGGACTCTGTCTCCATCTACAGCGTGAAGGGCCTCTGACTGGGTAGGGCTGGCTCGATTGATGGAGCCTCTAGTGTTGACTAACCATATAGCCTTTGCTAGGTGCTGATCCCAGTGCTTGAAAGTCCCTCCACGCAACGCCTTCAGGGTGGTTTTTAACAGTCCATTACACCGTTCAACCTTCCCCGTGGCTGCTGCATGGTATGGGATGTGATACACCCACTCAAAACCATGCTCCTTCACCCAGGTGGTAACTAGGCTGTTCTTGAAATGGGTCCCATTATCTGACTCAATTAGCTCTGGGGTGCCGTGTTGCTACAGGACTTGCTTTTCAAGACCCAGGATGGTATTTCGAGCAGTGGCATGGGGCACTGGATGCATCTCCAGCCATCCAGTGGTGGCTTCCACCATGGTGAGCTCATAACGCTTACCTTGGCAGGTTCGTGGCAGTGTGATGTAATCAACCTGCCAGGCCTCCCCATACCTATACTTACTCCAACGTCCACCATACCATAGGGGCTTCAGTCTCTTAACCTATTTAATGGCAGTGCAGGTCTCACAATCATGGATAATCTGGGAAATAGCGTCCATGGTTAAGCCCACCCCTCGCTTTCATGCCCATCTATAGGTGACATCTCTGCCCTGATGGCCTGAGGCATCATGGGCCCATCGCGCTAGGAACAACTCTGTGCTGCTAGTCCAGATCTACCTGTGACACCTCAACTTGTGCAGCTTGGTCTGCCTGTTTGTTGTTGCGATGTTCCTCATTGGCTCGATTTTTGGGCACATGGGCATCTACGTGGCAGACTCTCATGATTAACTTCTCTACCCGGGTAGCAATGTCTTGCCACATATCAGCAGCCCAGATGGGTTTCCCTCCGCGTTTCCAATTGGTCTTCTTCCATCTGTCCAACCACCCCCACAGAGCATTGGCCACCATCCACGAGTCAGTGTAGAGGTAAAGCTTTAGCCACTTCTCTCGTTCGGCAATGTCCAATGCCAACTGGACAGCTTTGAACTCTGTGAATTGGCTCAATTTCCCTTCTCCTTCAGTAGTTTCTATAGCTTGTCATGTGGGGTTCCATACAGCTGCTTTCCATTTACGTTTCATTCCTACAATGTGACAGGAACCATCAGTGAAGGGGGCATAGCATGTTTCTTCTTCTGGTAGTTGATTGCATGGTGGGGCTTCCTCAGCTCGTACCACCTGCTCTCCTTCTTCTTCATCTGCTAGACCAAAATTCTCACCTTCTGGCCAGTTCGTGATGATTTCTAGGATCCCAGAGTGATTTGGATTTCCAATACGGGCGTGCTGTGTGATCAGAGTGATCCACTTACTCCATGTAGCTTCAATGGCATGATGCGTAGAAGGTGCCTTTCCCTTGACTATCCAACTCAGCACTGCTAATCGAGGTGCCAGGAGGAACTGTTCTGTGCCAATCACCTCTGAGGCAGCTTGTACTCCTTCATAAGCTGCTGGGATCTCCTTCTCTGTTGGGGTGTAGTTGGCTTCAGATCCTCTGTAGATTCGACTCCAGAACCCAAGTGGGCGACCTCGGGTCTCACCAGGCACCTGTGATATATAAATAATCATGATTCGTGAAACAAATGGGTGATTACATCAAAATAAAACAAACGGATTGTAAAACTTAATTACACCCCCATAAAGAAATAAAACAGACCCTCACAAGGTCAAGAGACCTAAAACCTCCTTACTATCCTAAGAATGAAATATAGTAGAACTTTAAATTTTTAGGCACTTGTTCGTCCAAGAATACATGAATTATGACTGGTTGTAGAGATAACCCTTTTAGCTTTAGTTGTAAGAAAACCCATATTAAATACTTAGCAAAAACCTGTAGAATGTATATGTATGTGATATAATTAATATGCATGAAGTAGCTAAGATAAATACTAAATGTACCCTGTAGTAAGGGTGTGCAGATTTGGGAAACTGGTCCCATTTCTGTCACCCAGCCAGCTGCTTGCTTTTACCATATAATAAACTATTATTCAAAACTTATAGAAACTCAAGACTTTGTTTATCACACACCTTTTGCCAGAGGCTCCAGGAAAGACCTTTATCCCCAACTGTAGAATAGAGTACATTCTTCACATCTGGTCCTGTCCTGACTGGCCCAAGGGCTACAGCATGGGCAATCTCCTGCTTAATCTGTTCAAATGCCTGCTGCTGTTCAGGGCCCCACTGGAAATCATTCTTCTTGTGGGTTACCAGATAGAGAAGGCTTATGATTTGGCTGTACTCAGGGATATGCATCCTCCAGAAACCTATGGCACCCAGAACAGCTTGTGTTTCCTTCTTGCTGGTCGGTGGGGCCATTGCTGTGATCTTATCGATGACTTCTGTCAGGATCTGGCAACGCCCATCTTGCCATTTCACCCCCGGGAACTGGATCTTTCGGGCAGGTCCCTTGACCTTACTTTTTTTGATGGCAAACCCGGCTCCCAGAAGAATCTGGATGATTTTCTTCCCTTTTTCAGAAATGTCCTCTGCTGTGTCCCCCCATACAATGATGTCATCAATGTACTGCAGGTGTTCTGGAGCCTCACCCTTCCCTAGTGTAGCCTGGATCAGTCCGTGGCAGATGGTGGGACTGTGTTTCCACCCCTGGGGCAATCGGTTCCAGGTGTACTGCACACCCCTCTAGGTGAAAGCAAATTGCAACCTATACTCTACTGCTAAGGGAATGGAGAAGAACGTATTTGCAATGTCAATAGTGGCGTACCACCTCGCTGCCTTGGACTCCAGCTCGTACTGGAGTTCCGACATGTCTGGAACGGTGGCACTCAGTGGCGGGGTGACTTCATTCAGGCCACGATAGTCCACAGTCAATCTCCATTCTCCATCAGACTTACGCACAGGCCAGATGGGACTGTTGAAGGGTGAGTGGGTCTTGCTGATCACCCCTTGACTCTCCAGCTCACGGATCATCTTATGGATGGGGATCATAGTCTCGGTTTGTTCGGTACTGCCAACGATGCACTATTATGGTGGCAATTGGCACTTGCAGTTCCTCAACCTTCAACAATCCCACAGTAGAAGGGTTCTCTGAGAGGCCTGATAACAAATTCAACTGTTTAGCCACCTCTGTCTCCACAGTAGCTATTCCAAAAGCCCATCTATGTCCCTTTGGGTCTTTGAAATACCCATTCCTGAGGTAGTCAATGCCCAGGATACATGGGGCATCTGGACCAGTCACAATGGGGTGTTTCTGCCAGTCCTTCCTGGTTAAGCTCACCTCAGCTTCCAATATGGTCAACTCTTGAGACCCTCCTGTCACCCCAGAAATGGAAATAGTCTCTGATCCCACATGTCCTGAGGGCATTAATGTACACTGAGCACCAGCGTCAACCAAAGCCTGGTATTCTTGTGGGTCTGACGTGCCAGGCCATCTGATCCACACAGTCCAATAGACACAGTTGTCCCTTGCCTCTACCTGGTTAGAGGCAGGGCCCCTCTAACACTGACCTTTGTTCTGCCAATCACAGTTTTTTTCCTGTGAATACTGACAGGAGGTACCTTCTAGTGGGTCAGATCCCTGTCCACAGGATACCGGTATTGCACTCACTTTCACAGACTTCCCTTTTTCTCTCTCTTTCAGCTCTTGTACTCAGGTTGCTAGGACACAGGTAGGTTTCCTGTCCCACTGTCTCATGTCTTCTCCATGGTCAGTTAGGAAATACCACAACTCGGTTTGTGAGGTCTGTCCGCTCTCTCTAGTTGGAGGGCATCTGGTTCTCACTGGGGCCATATGGAAACTGTTTCCCTCAATCCTCTCTTTCAGTCTCTCCTGTTTATCTTTCACCTCTGTAGTTAGTGTCTTCAGGTCCTTAATCAACATCTTTACAGTGGAGATGTGGACCTGTAGTGGTCCTTCGATCATACTGTCATACAACCAAAGTTTATTTATTATAGACATCACTGACTCTTGCTTCTCCCCAGCCTGCAATGTTGTCAGGTAACTGGCATGTGCAGACGGCTCCATACGTGTGAGGCTCCACCACATCTGTGGTGTACACTTAACCCTGTCAGGATCGTTGGTGGGTTGCCCATCCCTTCCAAACAGTACCTCCAACAGTGCCATTGCCCTCAGGTGTAGGATCCCCTCCTCTATGGTCTTCCAGCCCTTTGCATAATGGTCTACCTGCAAGGAATCTCTGTAAATGAACCTCTCCATCACACTGTCCAAAAGCCGTGTCCAGAGAGACAAGGGCTTTGATTCTCTCAGGAACGCCTCCTCGATACCCACATCCTGGGCAATAGACCTCAAGAACCTTGCTTCATCACCATCAAGGTTTATGGCATCACCCGTAGAGTCCCAAACTCGAATCATCCAGGTCAGAATGAGCTCATTTGAGAGACAAATAACATCTGCCCATAAGCTCCGGAGGTTGTTATACGATAAGGACTCAGTGATGATTTCTGGCTCTGGACGAGCTGCCTGTGAGGGTGCTGCCTCCCCATAATCGTCAGTTGGGTGAACCGATTTGGTTTTATATTTCCTCTTTTGGATAGGGGCAACCTCCATTGACTTGGTCTGTCCCTTTGATTTGGCCCTATCCTGAGTCACCATGGTATCAGCCATCTTATTTTCGTCTTTTCCTTTTCCCTGGAAGTACTGCACCCTACCGAGCAGCTTCCGGTAGGCAATGGCCAAAGCCCCACATGCAACTGCCAGCTGCCTCTCCATGGGTCTATCACGACCTCTCTCCCTCACGGCTTTCATTATTTTTGTAGGGTTTAGGAGTTGTTCGAGGGTGAGCTTCCATGTTGTAGTAGCTGAACAACTTTCTAGGAATTTACCCATATTCTCCTATATTAGGGAGAGTTCAGAGCATACTGAAACTGAAACCATGACACCGTTGAAATCTCAACAAAAACTGATATTTATTACCAAGAGGTGGCCAACAAAATGAACAAGCCCGAAAAAGGGGAAAGAGGAGGAAAATAAGCCCTTGGTACAACTTCCCCAATTACCCAGGTGTTTCTTATAAAGTTATCTTACTGACCCAGAATGCCTAGAATCACCCATAGCAGAAGCTGCAGTCTCGGAGAGTCAGTAGGCTCACAAATTGGCAGGCGTCCCTGTGAAAAGGCAACGTTGTCCTTGATGTGAAGCTAGCTTCCCATCCAACATAAGCTATCTGCTTTTTATACAATTAATTGGTGACGTCTACCTGGGCAAGTGTGGCCAGCACCACCTAGCTAGAGGCCTTCAGTCCCACCCCCCGTTATGCAAGTAATATCTCTTCTGCGCATGCATGGCTTTCCCTGTGCCTGCGTACTGCACCTGGGGAGGTCTTTTCCAAATGAGTCTAGGGGTTTACTTCATCACACTAGTCTTCAATTTCTCCTTCAAACGACTTTGGAGGACGATGAGTCAATCATAAAACAGCAATTAGATATAGTTTATACAAGAAGCTCTCTTCAGTGACAAAGTTCCCGATTATCAGTGCTTGTTTTCTCATAACTTGGCAGGAAAAAGATAAACTCTCACAGGTGGCTGGGCCAAACACAGACCAAAAGTATCAGTGTAATTAAACCCTGATACACCTCCCATAACCCATGGCACTCGAGGTTTTCCACCCCTGGGGTAGGCTTCTGGACATGTTCTCAATAATTTCTGGCCCTAGCTTTGTATATTAGGTATACCGTAATGGCACAAACTTGCACGAAAAGCCCAAAAAGTAAAATGTCTCTGACATTTAAGGAGAATTTAAATTTCCCAGAGGCAATTGTACAGGATCCAAGGAGAAAATGGATGAAGGGTTGGGCAAATATACCCCCCTGTATTTCTCCATAGGGATGGGTGCCATTATCCTTAAACCCCCAGAGGAAACAGCTTAGGAAGCAGTAGTGCATCCTTGAGGACATATTCCAGATGAAAATCACAAGTGTTGAGTTTGCTGTGTCATAAACCCAATGCACAAACTCGAAGGTACTTATCGCAATGAGGGTCTTAATATCTGAGCTGAAACATATCGACAGATGAGACAGATATCTTGGCATGGTTATGTGCCAGAGGAAAGCAACAACCCCAAGCATCATGATGCCTACAGGTTCAAAATGCGTGTAAATCACACAAGGGCAGTTATTCCTTTTCCACCTTTTCTCTCTTTGAGCCTCACGTTGGGCGTCAATTATTTTTCAGTTTGATGAGACTGAAGTGTTTTGCTAAGGAGGATGAGTTATGAGGAAGACCAAGCTCCTCCTTTTAAGCAATTGTAAATCCAAAATTAAGAGGCTCCAATTGAGGAAGTATGGAGAAAGAAAAAAATAATGGTCCTTTATTAAAGGATATATGTGTATTGGTAGAACAACAAAAGAACACAAAAACAACTAAACAATAATTCTGTACCCAAAGTTCCCTCCAAAAAAACATTTCAGTACATTCCGCCTTTTGGCACAATTCTAACCACGATCGAGAGGGGGCACTGTTGGATCTCTTGAGGAGCAGAGTCTGCAGTTGCTCTGTAATGGTAGGCAGGGGAAGGGGAAAAGGGGAAAAAAGGGCTCTTTCCCACAGACTCACATGTGCTGGCTCCGGCCAGGACTTTCCCCCTCATCGACAGGCACAAGCATGGGAGCAGAGGAGGGAAGGGGTGGCCTCCTCCCCCAAAGGTTCCTTCACAGATCAACCAAGCCTCTCCAATTAAATTTGAGCGAGTCCGGGCTGGGGGGAGAACAGGGCACAGGAGAACGGAGGCAAACCAAGGCCAGAAGCAGCCAGATGACCTGGCTGAAAACAAAATGAACCATGGAATCCCACCACACACACACCCTCCCTGAGTCAGGGCAAATGTGGAGTGCCTGCCGTTTCCCAAGGAGAGAAAAAACCACTTACCTCTCCCCCACCAGTCTTCTGAGGGTCATCAGTCTGGAATACAGACTGCAGTCAGTTCTTTTGTGTGT
This sequence comes from Corapipo altera, assembly GCF_003945725.1. Taxonomy (NCBI): domain Eukaryota; kingdom Metazoa; phylum Chordata; class Aves; order Passeriformes; family Pipridae; genus Corapipo; species Corapipo altera. Next base: position 382,604 of record NW_020885013.1, on the reverse strand, counting down.
GTCAATCACCCCAGCCAAAAAATCACCCTCCCCCTCCCTCATTTAACATCCCTCTTTCATAATGATGCAGGGGAAAGAAAAAAAATTCCCACTTGGTTTTTTAGAACAAGTAAACCTTTAACACATGGATATTTGTTTTTCTGCCTATTCAATATCAACATAGCTTTCTTAACTATGTCTGACAGGACTTAATATTTGCACCTGTAGTGGGTTGACCCTATCTGGATGCCAGGTGCTCACCAAAGCCGCTCTATTACTCCCCTCTGCAACTGGACCAGGAAGAGAAAATATAATGAAGGGTTGGTTCATGGGTTGAGATAAGGACAGGGAGAGATCACTTACCAATCACCATCACAGGCAAAACAGACTCAAATTGGGGAAATTAAGTGAATTTATTACTAACAAAATCAGAGCAGAATAATGAGAAGCAAAATAAATCTTAAAAACACCTTCCCCCCACCCCTTCCTCCTTCACGGGTTCTATCCCCTCCCCTCCAGCAATGAAGGGAGATGGGGAATGGGGGTTATGGTCAGTTCATCACATGTTGTTTCTGATGCTGCTCAGAGAGAGGAGTCCTTCCCCTGCTCCAGCTTGGGGTCCCTCCCACAGGGAACTGTCCTCCACGAACTTCTCCAATGTGAGTCCATCCCATGGGCAACAGTTCTCCACGAACTGCTTCAACACAGGTTACTTTTCCACTGGATGCAGTCCTTCAGGCACAGCCTACTCCAGCATGGGTCCCCCACAAGGTCACAAGTCCTACCAGGAAACCTGCTCTAGCGTGGGCTCCTCCCTCCACAGGTCTGCAGGTCCCTGTCACGATCCTGCTCCAGCACAGGCTTCTCACAGGTTCAAAACCTTCTATCAGGCATCCACCTCCTCCATCATTGGTCTCCTCCACAGGCTGCAGGTGGATCTCTGCATCCTTGTGGACCTCTATAGGCTGCAGAGGGACAGCCTGTTTCACTATTGTCTTCACCACAGGCTGCAGGGGAATCTCAGCTCCAGCACCTGGAGCACCTCCTCTCCCTCCTTTTGCACTGACCTTGGTGTCTGCATAGTTGTTCCTCTCACATATTCTCGCTTCTCTCTTCTCTGAGTGCAATTACATCTGCTCAGCAACTTTCTTTTCCTTCTTAAATATGCTATCACAGATTGTTACTACCATCTCTGATTGGTTTGGCCTTGCAGCCTGCTGGAATTGGCTCTGTCAGACATAAAGGAAACTTCTAGCAGTTTCTCATGGAAGCCACCCCTGTAGCCCCCCTCTGCTACCAAAACCTTGCCACGCAAACCCAGTACAGGGTGGAAGAAGGTTACAGGACAAGACAGTAAGAGAAACCCCTCCTTAGCCTCTAAGATACCAGTACAGAATAGGTACAAGACCCTGGGTACAGTCGATGAAGCGCATAATGAGATAGAGGAGGAACCTGCACAAGTAGTCTTGCAGAAAGACCTGTATTAAGACCAGTGCCAAGAAGAAACAATGGTGAGTTATGGTGTAATGGATTTCTGTGGCTGTTTTTTTTTTCTCAGCAGGGAGGGGGCTACATGGGGTGATTTCTGTTAGAAGATGCTAGAAGTTTCCCCCCCTCCCCCGTGGAGCCAATGACAGCTGACTACAGGAGGGACTTCCTGCTGTTTGACCAAGGGACAGCCAATTGTTGTGCCTCTGTGATAACATATTTAAGAAAAAGTTTGTTGCGCAGAAGAAATTCTAGTGAGGGGACAGCTGACCGTAGCTCCCGGGCAGCCCCGCCAACTCCCCTGCTGCGGTGGGGGGGGGGGGGCGGCAGGCCATCCTGGGCCTCTCGGCACCTAGCGTGGAGCAGGCAGCAGCGGCCCCTGTGAAGGGGCTGGGGCCAGGGCTGAGGCCGGGGCTGGGGTCAGGGCTTGTGGCCCCACAGCACCCCCCGAGCCCGTCCCAGCCGAGCCGCCCGTGCTGCTCTTGGCAGTGCCAACTGAGCTGAGGGGCAGCCCCTGCAAAGGGGCGGCCGGGGCTGGGGCCCAGGCATGCAGCAGCATGGAGTGTGGCCCCGCAGCCCCCCCAGACCTGCCCCGGCCGGCAGGCAGAGTGGTCCCACTGGCAGGCATTCCCCCCCCATCCCAGTCAGGATAGGCTGGGGTGGCCCTGCCGCTGTGCAGCCATGCCCATGCTGGAGTGGGTGTATGCATGAAGAAGACTGCCCTCTGTGGAAGGCCCAGGATGGAGCAGAGTACTTCAAGAGACTTGTGGCCCTGTGGGGAACTCACGTTGGTACAGCTTACCCTCCCTGAAGGACTGCGTCCTATGAAGGATGGAGAAGAAACTCTCGGGACAGTAGATATGGAAGAACTACTGCCTGAGGGATGGACCCACATTGGAGAGGTCCCTCAAGGACTGTTACTTGTGGGAGGGACGCCATGGAATAGGGGAAGGACTCAGAGCTTTGGCTCCCCTGTAATCAGTGGTGAAGATCAGGTGTCCCCCCTGCAGCCCATGAAGGACCATTGAGGTGCAGAGACCCCCTGCACCCCATGGAAGAGTGACCTATGGGATAGCAGATTTGGAAGACCTGTTGCCTGAGGAGTGGACTTCTTTCCCTGCACTGATGCAGGGGGAGGATGGAAAACATGGAAGGAAGGAGGGGTGGTTAGAAAGTGTTTTTAAGACTGTTTTATTTCTCACTCTTTAGCTCTTATCTTTTTAGTAATAAATTTTAGTATTATCCCCATGTTGAGTCTGTCTTGCCTGTGTGACCCCTCCCAGCTCTTAGCAATTTTTGTGGGTGCCTAAATTCTGTCCAGGGTCAACCCACGACATATGGTCCTTGCTGATTACCTCCTGTGCAGAATGGAAGCACCCATTTGCAGACCAGAGTCTCTTTTCAGGGAACCTGTTACCTCCCTGAGGCTCGAAATAGAGGCATCACCACAAGATCAAAGAGATTAGTACAGCCTTCAGACTGCTATCCATTCCTGCTCTTCTACATGGGTACAAATGATGTCTCAAGAAAAATTCTGAGGCCAATCAAAAAAGATTTCAGAACCCTGGAAAGAATGTTAAAATTTTGGGAGCACAGGCAGTGATTTCCTCAATCCACCCAGTAATGGGGGGAGACTTTGGAAGAAACAGGTGAGTCCAGGATATCAATACCTAACTCCAGTACATCAATACTTTTCTCCAGGACATACATACCTTGCTCCAGGACTGGTGTCTCCACCAAAATTATTTTTTTTTAAACCATGGAAGAGCCTTTGAGACACAAGTTATGCTAGGGCCTGACAGGATCCACCTGTCCCGATGGAGAAAATCTGTCTCGGCATAAGCTGACAGGACTGATTGAGAGGGCTTTAAACTATAATCAGTGGGGGAAGGGGATACCAAAAGGATTTCAGTAGGTAAGCCAAGGGCTGGCATGGCATTTCCTGAGAATGGCAGTGCTAGTGGGAATATTTACACTGGTCCTGGGAGCATGGAGGACTCAGTAGCGTATCTGAAAGGCTTGTACACTAACACATGCATTATGAGAAGCAAATACAATGAACTGGAAGCGTTGGTCAGTTCCCAGAGCTATGATTTCATTGGTAGTAGCCAGACTTGGTAGAATGAGTCCCATGACTGGAGTGCTGGGATGGAGGGCTACAGGCTGTTTAGGAAGGATAAGCAGGGCAGGTAAGGTGGAGGTGTTGCACTATATGTAAGACAGAGGTTTGATTGTACAGACCCTACAGTTAGTGACGATGTTTTTGAGAGCTTCTGGGTGAGGATTAGGGGGATGGAAAACAAAGGAGATGGTACAGTGGATGTCTACTACTGATTGTCCAGACAGGATGTAAGCACTATTCTATAGGTAATTAAGAGAAATCTCTGGATCAGTAACCCTTGTCCTCATGGGAGATTTCAACTTCCCAGACATCAACTGGGAATATGATACTGCTGTGCCAAGCAGGTCTTGGAAATTCTTGAAGCTTGTGGGAGATAACTTCTTGTGACAGGCACTCAGTGAGCCAATTAGGAAAGATGTCCTTCTAGACTCGCTATCTGTGAATATGAGAAGGACTCAGGAAAGATGTGAAGGTAGGTGGCTGTCTTGGCCACGATGACCATGAAATGGTTGCATTTAAAATTTTCAGTGTAATAAGAAAAAAGGATTGTAGAGTTGCTACTCTGGACTTCAGGAGAGCAAACCTTAAACTATTCAGGGAGCACCTCTGTGCCTGGGAAGATCATGGAACAGATCCTTCTAGAAGCTATGCTAAGGCACATGGAGGACAGGGAGGTGATTCGAGGCAGCCAGTATGGCTTCACCCAAAGGCAAGTCCTGCCTAACCAACCTAGTGACCTTCTGTGATGGAATGACTACATCAGTGGACAAAGAAAGATATGTCATGGTTATAGAGAAAAAGAGTGGAGTTTCTAGCACTGTTTAATTCCATACCACTCACATTGAGGAGGACGCATGGTTTCAGCAGGAAAAGACGGGGGCCGGAAACGGAAGGGTTGCCATCTTTTGCCAGGCTCATAGAAGAGGGTGTGCCAGGCCGAGGTTGGGACTGCATGGCTTCTCAGCACTGAGGTAAAACTGCTGCAGCCACCGAGAGCCCTGACACTGCCACCTCAGAGAGAGGGAGCCACACCACTGCAGGTCAGAACCGTCCCCAACCATGCCAGCACCACCACTGCCACTGGAGAGGGAGATTGCCTGCGACCACATCACGTGGCCTCTGCCACCATCACCCACAGAGAGCCACAGGGGGACCTGAACCTTGCTGGGTGGCGTGGAGTGAGCAGCTTGGCAGGATAACTCCTTATTCGGATGAAATAGTTTCCCAAGTTTTGTTTTGCCCCTGTTTTCTGTTGTTTTTTGGGGGGGGGAGGGAGGAGGTTAAACCCTAGAAACTCATTTGCCACATTGCTTTTATTCTCCCAAGCCATGTGGTCCAGTGCAGGGTTGGGGGGAGCCAGGTGCCATCTTGCCTTTGTCTGGGAAAATCATGTCAGCTGCTCTTTTCAGGGAGCGTTTTTGTTTGTTTGGTGGTGAATACCCTTTTGTGGGTAGAGCACTCTCTCTTTTGTGCTTTTATTGATATTGCTGTGCTTATTGAGAGTTTTTTCAGTAAAATTGATACTAACTAGTGTTTACTCTGCTGTCAGAAGGGGGCAGGGGAGCGGGGGCAACTTGAGTGGGATTAATTTTTTCCCACTGGATTTTGAACCAGCAGTTGTCATCTTATCTGAACATCTGTAAAGCCTTTGACACGATCCCCCACAACATCCTTCTCTCTAAATTGGAAAGAGATGGATTAGATGAGTGGACTGTTAGTTGGATAAGAAGTTGGTTGGACAGTCGCATCCCGAGGGTAGTTGTCAATGGCTCAGAGTCCTGATGGATATCAGAGACAAGTGGTGTCCCTCAGGGCTCCATATTGGGACCAGTGTTATTTAATATCTTCATTAATGACAGACGAAAGGATCAAGTGCTCCCTCAGCAAGTTTGCAGATGACACCAAGCTGAGTGGTGTGGTTGACACCTGAAGGATGGGATGCCATCCAGAGGGACCTGGACAAGCTCGAGAAGTAGGCGCATGGGAATCTCATGAGGTTTAATAAGACCAAGTGCAAGGTGCTGCACCTGGGTCAGGGTAACCCCCATATCAATACAGGCTGGGGAATGAACAGATTGAGACCAGCCCTGTGGAGAAGGCCTTGGAGATGCTGGTGGATGAGAGGCTGGACATGACCTGGCAATGTGCATTTGCAGCCCAGAAAGCCAATCATGTCCTGGGCTGCATCAAAAATAAGCATGGCTGGCAGGTCAAGGGAGGTGATTCTGCCCCTCTATTCTGCTCGTTTCAGCTGAAAAGTACAGATAGGTAATAAGTACAAAATAAGATTCATGGGTAAAAAGAAAGGAATTTCTATAGATCATTTAGGCCTACAGTTAAATGCGATTTGCAAAAGAAAAGTAATGTATCAATATTTGGTTTGGGATGTATAAGCATTCAGGGAACATTTTTTATGTTTAAACTCTCTCAATCAATAGTGCTGTAACTTAAGTCTCATCTAAGCCATAACAAGGTCCTAAGAAAGCTAAATTATATATGCAGCAAAAGGAGAAGAAATAAAAATTAGGTCAGGTGTTTGATATTAAACTAGCAAATTGACAAGGAGCATAAAAACTAAGCTCTAATATTTCTTCTAGGGGTCCAAGAACTTCAAAGCTTTCTCAAGTAGTTAAAGATCAATACAACCAAAAAAAATCCAAAATACTGCAGTGCAAGGAACAGTACAGACTCTTACAGACTTCAGTGTTTCCAGTTTATACAAGCATTCTTGCTACTAGAATATCAGATAAAGTTTAAAGAGCTAAGAGAAAAAAAAAAAAAGAGAAAGGTGTTTATTATTGAAGATAATACTTATTCTTAAAATACTGTAATACAAATGTAGTATAACCTGATCTCAACCCATACTGAATAATTATAGATGTAGCTTCTTTTAGCATCTTCTAATTTAATGCATAATAACTTCTATTGTCTCCCGCATCTGTTATAACTGGGAATGTGTTAGTAGTTAAAAACTAAAGTTTTTATTATAGCATCTCACAGAATCTCTTTCTATCTCTACTCCAGACTTTTCACTTTCGCCAGCCCCTGATCTTTCAAACAGCAGATTTACAGATCTTTCCAGCACGGTCCCACCCTCCTCCCCCCTCCCTGAAATAGAGTTTGAGGAGGTGGTGGAAGCGACAGAAAAGGGCTTGGGGGAACCTGCCTGCATGGGGCTACAGGGAGCTGGCAAGAGGGGTTTTGTCGCTTTAACTTCTGTACTGCCACAGATGTCTGAAAAACTTTTCTTGCAGCTGCACTCGGGTCTTTGAGTCTCTCTGTCTGTTCTCGTAGTTCGATGTCGAATCAGGAACAGGGGGGGCAGACGGCAGCAGCGATAGATAGGGCGGCACAGGAGTGGGCTGTTTCGTGGTTCCTTCCCCCCTCCCCGTTTCTTCTTACCGAGACTGTCTCTTGCCGGGCTCGGCGGGTCGGGGTCGGTGTCGCGTGGTGATGATGTCGATCAGGGTGCGACGGTGGTCGGTCAGCGCGGGCTATGGCGAAGGCGGGGTCGCGGCAGGCAGCGGGCACGGGCGACACAGGGGCAGTGGCGGCAGGACTGGCAGGGCGCGGCGCGGGGTTTGCGGCAGCGGCGGTCGCGTTCGCAGATGGGCAAGCGGCTTCTGGCCAGGGTGGCGCCGGAGGGGCTCCGTCAGCTCGGGACTCTCGGTCGGGGCTCGGCGCGGGCGGGGTGGTGGAGAGCTCACCGCGAGGGAAGGCGCAGCTGGCAGTGGCCTCCCTAACGTCCTCCACTTTGGAATTCTCCGGGGCTAAGGATGAGCTGCTGCTGGGGCCGCTGGCTGACGGTCGGGCAGAAGCCTGCACTTTGAAACTCGCCGGCAGCACAATCGTTGACAAAATGAATAAAAACTGATAAAATGACTCGCTCTCTTTGCTTTCAGTTTCGCTGCTTGCTAACGCAGCATAGGCTAAAGCTGTAACTTGCCTCTCAGTCCTTAGAAATTGCTCTGTTTCAGTCAGCAACTACCACAATGTAAAATAGCGAGCTACTTCGTCAAATCTTTTTTGTGATTTTTTCCCTAACTGTTCCTTTATAGCATCCCAAATGGACACCTCAAAGGCAGCTTTAACTGTGGGGATTAGTAACTCTTTAAGGGCTTTTTCGTCATAATTAGAATCTCTCTCAGAGAGAATAAAATAAAGGAGCGTTTGCATTGCCTCTTCTTTTGAAAGAGCAAACCCCAATTCTCCTTTCTTCAACCGACTCACCTGATCAGGGCAAGATTTCTTTTTCACCATGCGCATGGCTTTGTTCCGTAGCACCGGGGGTCACGCTACCTGTAAACGGCTGCTTCTCCCACGTCCTTCTATTCGCCTTACGTCCCTCAGAACTCGACGAAGAGGATGTCCCGTCCCGTTTCGGGCACCAGTTATCGATGGGGAGGCATGAACATAATGCTCGCAGACCATTATGGTCAGCATATGTCAATTTATTATTTAAATCAGTTAACTTTTATACAGTTTAGTTTGTTTGGGACACATGCTTATAAGAAGGTGATTGGATAGCTCAGTCTGTGCACGCGTCTCATGTCCCCAGTTCATTGGACCTGATGTTCTGTCCACGCGATCTGAAATCATCCTTGGCATAGAAACCTCTTTCTAATTAATCTGCTTTTAGGGTTTTACTAAATTTGCAGGTGTTTCATTATCTTCAGTTTCTCAAGGTTTTCTTTCTATAAACATATTATGTTCTCAAACCTTATAATTAGACACCCAGCTAACAAGTATAAGCATCACATATTTTCACACAGTCTGTAAGTATAAACAATACACGCTTGACACTTCCATGGCAAGCAAGGCCTACAGAGTGCAGGAAAAATTGTTCACAGAAATCTCTCTGTCCCAGCGACAACCGTGTGTAAACTATAACCTTTATTAACCTGAGGGTTTTTTTAATAACTGGAGATTTCAAACTTTATTTAAGAAACAGGGTAAACATAGCAAAAACTCAATTCTCTTAAAGTGACCTTGTGGTGTAGGTAATGTGGTTTTGTGAGGTGTTCTGTGTTTTTATATTTGTCTAGTCACACAATTCTTTTATTCATTCACACATCTCATTCACTGACGGCCGTCATTCACTCTCATACATACACCAATATTTTGTAGATTGCTTGTTACCACATTGGTCATTCATTAATATAAACTTGAAACATAATGTAACTCTGCTTAAACTTCTGCGTTATCTGGTTCTTGCAGCTGTGATTGTGTACCTAAATAGGGCTTTACACACCTGGAGGGGATCCACTTCAGTTCTTTTCCTGTTGCCACGCAAGTGTAACCTCTCCCCCAAGTCATAAGATCTAGGGGTCCTGTCCATTGCCCTGAAATCAAATCTTTTATCATGACTAGTGGCTTGGGAGAGGCAAACGCCTGAGATTTGTGCTGCTTCTCATATCTGCTTCTTTCAGCACTGTCACAATTTAAAAAATTGATAACATATGTGGTTTTCCACAAACGTTCCTGCGGACTATACAGATTCTCCCCCCCTCTCTGTTTTACTAACATTTCTTTCAATGTGCGGTGTGCCCTTTCTACAATTGCCTGTCCGGTAGGTGAGTGTGGGATTCCTGTAATATGTGAGATTCCCCATTCTGATAGGAAATTCCTTACCTTTTCAGAGACGTATGCCGGTCCGTTATCGGTCTTTATTTGTTTTGAGGTGCCAAGGGTAGCAAAACAGCTTAGCCAGTGTCTCACTACATCCTTGGCTTTCTCACCTGTGTGTGCTGTAGCAGTTATGTATTGTGAATGTGTGTCTACAGTTACATGTACATATTTTAAGGTACCAAATTCGGGGATGTGTGTGACATCTGTCTGCCAAATCTCATTTGACATTAACCCTCTGGGGTTAACGCCTTCCTGAGATGGCATGGGGGTGATTTTTTGACAATCTGGACAAGTTAATCAGGCTCAGTCTCGAACCTGATTGATTGTTATTTTGAATTGTCTCTTTAAAGAGCGTGCATTCTGATGAAAAAATGAATGGGACAATTTTGCCTGTTCTAGGACCCTGGGTTCTGTGTTAAACATTGCTGCTTTGTCAGCTTCCCGGTTCCCTTCAGCTATTGGCCCTGGCATGTCAGTGTGAGACCTGGTGTGCATTATGTAAAAGTCAAACTTTCTGTGATTGACAAGAACCCAAATAGAGCGCATTTCAAACAACAAATGAGGATTAGAAACATCTTGGAGAAACGAACATTCCAGCCATGAAACTAACCCTGCAGCATAACAAGAATCAGTAACAATATTAACCGGTTGTTCAGAAAACTTTCCCAAGGCAATACGAATGGCAACTAGTTCCAAAACCTGCACAGAGCATTGGTTTATGGTCTGTACCTCCTGTTCCCATTGTCCTGTATCAGGATTTACCCAAGTCACTGCAGCCTTTTGTGTTCGCCCAGATGCATCTGTAAAGACTGTGAGGCCTTTTACCAGCTCAGTTTTACATCTGGTTGTGGCTTTTAAAGGTAAATTGCTGATTTCTGCCCAAAGCCTGTGCTTAGGGAGATTGACTGAAATGTCACCATCAAAACCTGCCAAGGCAGCTTGGAACTCGACGTCCTCAGCCAACATCCATTCCAAATTGTCCTTCGTGGCTGGAATGTAGATGACAGCTGGATCCCTTCCGTCCAGTTCCTGTAGTCATCCTTTGCCTTTAATGACAAGCTTAGTAAACATTTCATTAATCATCCATACAGTTTTAGGTGGTGTGTTGGGCAGAAATAGCCATTCTAGAAACATCAGTGGGTCCTTTTCAGCCTGGTCCCACTGAAACAAGACTGCAAATGGCTGGTACCTGCTGGGAACTAAGGCCAGGCAGATTGGCAGTTCAGGATCTCTCCTCCTGCCCTGCCTATTTTCTATTGCCTTGGCACAAATGTCTAACGCCTGCTTGACCTCTGCTGTCAGAGCTCTGTTAGACGTTAGGTCAGAGTCCCCCTTTAGTAACACAAAGAGAGGGTGTAGCTCCTCTGTGGTTAAGCCTAGAATGGACCTTAACCAATTAATGGTTCCCAGGAGTTTTTGCAACTCATGTAAGGTTAAAGTGTCTTTTACCTCGAACTGCAGTGGTTGTGGGGAAATCTCTTGTTGTGTGATTCTCCATCCAAGGTAAGTCCAGGGCTGCGATCACTGGATTTTCTCTGGAGCAACTTGCAACCCTGCTTCTTGGACAGCATCAGTCAGAGCAGTAACAACAATTTGCAGTCCATTTTCTGTGGCCATGCTAATTAAAATGTCATCCATGTAGTGGTAGATTATTGCAGAAGGAAAACGCTTTCTGATGGGCTGAATAGCGTTTACCACAACTGTTTGACATATGGTAGGACTATTCCTCATCCCCTGAGGAAGGACAACCCAGTGATACCTTTGCATAGGCTGTGAGTTGTTCAGTGCCGGGATGGAAAATGCAAACCTTGGTGCATCCTCGGGGTGCAGAAAGATGGTAAAAAAGCAGTCCTTTAAATCAATTATTATTAGTGGCCAATTTACTGGAAGCATAGCAGGTGAGGGTAACCCTGGTTGCAATGCCCCCATCAACTCAATGACTGCGTTGACTGCCCTGAGGTCCTGCAGCATCCTCCATTTGCCAGTCTTTTTGGGGATGCAAAATACAGGAATATTCCAGGGACTGTTTGTTGGCACAATGTGTCCTGCTTCTAATTGCTCTTTTACAAGCATTTTTAAATGTTCAATCCGTTCCTTTTTCATGGACCACTGATCTACCCAGACCGGCAGGTCACTTTTCCAGACTAGCTTAATAGGTGCTTGGGACGGCTGACCAATGGCCCCTATTGAAAAACCTGGCTACTTGCAGGAGGAATTTGCATTACTGTGCCAAATTGTCCAAGTACGTCCCGTCCCCACAAAGAGCAAGGGATTGGAACTATGAACGGAGCTACCTTTGCTAATTGTCCCTCTGGTCCCAAGACAGTGAGTATTTGAGCACTCTGTATGGGCCTCCCACCCCCTGAATGGTTGCAGCTGGGCAAACAGTAGGCCAGTCAAGTGGCCATTCGGAGTCCTTTATGATGGAAACATCGGCTCCCGAATCCAAAAGGCCTGTAAATCTGCGCCCATTAACTTGGCATGTCATGAATGGCTGTGTGGCTGTGATGGCTGCTGCCCAGTAAACTTGTGGGTGTCCTGTACTGCCAAAGGCCCCTGAACCCCGCTCCCTCCCCCCCTCCCCTGCAGGCGACGCACTGTAGAAGGGGATTAATTGAGCAATCTTCTGTCCTTTTGGGATAAAATAGGGGGGTGAAGGGGTCCATGCCATTATTAGAATCTCGCTATGAGAATCTGAATCTATTACTCCCGGCAGCACAAACAAACCCATTCTGGTGGTGGAGGATCTTCCAATCAGCAGTGCGTGCACCCCTGGGCTAAGGGGACCCCAACGTCCAGTCGGGATTAGCACTACCTCAGTGGAAGTTATGAAGACTGTGTCCCTGTTGGATAAGTCCAGCCCAGCGCTGGCTGGGGTGGCAGGGCACAGAGTACTTGCTGGGGTGTAGGGGCACAGATTGCTGGCTGTTGTGGGGGGGCACAAATTGCCAGCCTGCTCCCTTATGTCGCACGTGTTTACTGTATCGGGGCGTGCGACAGCGCCCCTCTCCTCCAGTTTTTTGGCACCCTCCTTGCTTCTGGGTGCTTGCGGGGTGCCACTACTAGGGGTTTCTGAGGGCAATCCCTTTGGAAGTGGTCAGGGGCCCCACAAATGTAGTAACCATTTCTGGGTCTGGCCCCCTCCTGTGTTCTCAATTGAGCACTCAGTGCTACTGCCAGTAAATCAGTTTGATGTGTCAAGGAACCAATCCCCTGGCAGGCACGAACTAATTCTGAAATGCTACAAGTTTCCCTTTTAGGAAGAGTCTGCAGAACTCTTTTGCAATCAACGTTAGCGTTTTCGAAAGCCAGTCGCCTGCTGAGAATTTCCCTGGCTTCCTCGTTTTCAATCTGCCTATCTAGGGCAGATTGCAGCCGATCTAGGAATTGTGTGTAAGGTTCTGTTGGGCCCTGCATTATCTTTGTGAATGACAAGTTTGTGTCTTTGTCTGATGTGGGTAGTTTTCTCATTGCCTGCATTGCATGTTTGGCTATAACTTCATATATTTCTCTATTGTACCTGGTTTGTGCATCTATGGAACGGTAGTTACCCTCCCCTGTGAGGTGGTGTGTTGTTACCCCTGCTTGTGGGTCATTAGCATATGTGGAACAGATTTCTCTGAAATCGTTCAGCCATACATTATACTGTGTGTTAGTGAGGCTTATTTTCAACAGGGTTTGTGTTTTTAAACTGCGGCGCGTAAAAGTTGGGCTGATGCTTGCAGCGTGAGCGGGGGTGTGTGTGTTTGTTGTTCTTTGGTGTGTTCTGCGTAAAGCAGACATTATTGCTTGCCAGGCTGGGAAAGCATTGTTCACTTGGGAGTCTCCCCCCTGAGCTTTGAGTTTTATAAGATTCCCTATTTTGTCCCAAATTTGTATGTGGAGGGCTTCAACCAGAGGCAGTTCTGGTACAACTGCTTTAATGAACCGTACCAACTCTGTTAATTCAGCCCTTGTAACCTGTATGTAATATGGCTTCAGCAGTGTAGCTAATGCGTCTGTGTCTTGTGAGAGCTCAGTGGGGAAAAAGTTTCCCATTTTACCTTGAGTCTCGGCGCTGTGAGCATGCGCTGCTGAAGAGGGTCTGTCTGTTTGCTGGTCTGTCCCGGTCCTCTGTCGACTGGGTCTGCGATGCTAGGGTGCAGTGTCCCGGCGTCGGCGGCTGGTGTCCCAGTGCAGGTTGCGAGCGGCGGGCGCGGGGCAACGGCGGGCACGGGCGGGCGAGCAGGCGAGGGGCTGCAGGCGATTGGCGTGGGCGCGGGCTTCAGCGACGCACAGTGGCGTCGGTCACGCGGTGGCGGGTGCTGGCGGAGATTGGCGGGCGTGGGCTCTGTTCTCTGGCGAACGGGCGGCAGCGGCTCCGAGGTTCCCGCAGATCGCTGGGCGGTGCAGGGGTCGGGTGCTGCGTAGCAGGAAGGCGCGGCACGGCGCCTTCAGTAAAGTCCCCCGCGGTCTGAATGCAGCGCGGGGGCTTTTTTGTGGCAGTGCTTTTAAGCACGCCCGCAGGGTCAGTCAGCGGTGGTGAGCAGGCGGGGAACCGCGGCAGTTTCTACTGGACAGAAAACTGAAGTGGGGCTCCGCGGGGGTCCGCGGTGGCTGGAGGTGTTAAGAGGCTGCAACTGCAAGCTACTTCTCACACGTGGTCCGGCCGCAGCTCTCAGCAGCGGCAAGCCGCTTTTACCAGATTGGCCAATGCATGGGGACCAACAGGCTTTCCCTGACGGTCTTAAGGTACTCCGTGGCCTGGGTCTCCGAGTTGCAGACACGCTGCCGTTCAGGGAGCAGTGCTAGGTGTGCGGGGTGCCTTCCAGCTGGACTCACCGGTTTTGATGTTGCGTGGACCCTCTCCGCTCTATCCGGTGGCTGCTTGACCTCTCAATTTCTTCTTAACTTCTTTCTTCTCTTCTCCTATCGTGCACTTTCCTATATTTTTGGAGCTCCTAAACTAACTTTTAGTTTCTCAGATACCACTGAGACAACGACTTTACTGACGTCAAAGTTTTTTGTGGTAAAAGTTTCCGTCTCAGAAAAATCGAGACGATAACGGAACTACCAGCTGATTTCCTGATCCAGGATAAATATCTGGCTTAATATAAGCTAAAATGTCCGTATTCGGTGGGCCATTTGTAGTAGAGGCGGTCCTTGTATAACAAGGAAGAAGTACGCTCCTCGTCGGTGGTGGGGCAAAGAGACTTTATATCCCTGTATATCATGTGACTTCTTCAGCCAATAGAGTTATATGTGACCGCGCATGTTCTCTCGGGCCTACTGCCCTAGCACATCCCTCGTGCCTTCAGACACGCCTCCCACACAGACTAAGACCTGCTATAGCAGAAGAACTTCTACCTGAAAGCCAATGTGGTTTCAGAGCCAACAGGAGTACCACAGACATGGTATTTGTCCTCAGACAACTACAAGAGAAGTGTAGGGAACAGAACAAAGGTCTCTATGTATCCTTTGTTGATCTCACCAAGGCTTTCAATACTGTGAGCAGAAAAGGTCTATGGCAGATTTTGGAACGTTTAGGATGTCCCCCCAAGTTCCTTAAAATGATCATCTCACTTCATGAGGATCAGCACGGTCAAGTCAGATATGGTGATACACCTTCTGAGCCCTTTCTAATAAAGAATGGTGTGAAACAAGGCTGTGTTCTTGCACCAACCCTATTCACAATCTTTTTCAGCATGGTGCTCTAAAGGGCCATGGTAGACCTCGATGAAGAAGATGGTATCTACATTCGATATTGTACTGATGGAAGCCTATTCAATCTAAGGCGACTGAAGGCCCACACCAAGACCTTAAACCATCTTGTCCGGGAACTGCTTTATGCTGATGGCGTCACCCTCGTCACCCACACAGAAGTAGTTCTGCAGCGTTTAACATCCTACTTTGCTGACGCTGCTGAACTTTTTGGGTTGGAAGTCAGTTTGAAGAAGACAGAAGTTCTCTATCAGCCGGCACCTCAGGAAGTCTTCCATCATCCCCATATCACCATTGGCGAATCAGAGCTCAAATCAGTCCAGCAGTTTAATTACCGAGGTAACATCATCTCCTCGGACAGTAAGATTGACGGAGAGATAGACAACAGGTTATCAAAGGCATATAGTGCTTTTGGAAAACTCCATAAAAGAGTTTGGCGAAATAAACACCTGAAGAAAAGTACAAAGATCAGTATTTACAGAGCCATTGTGCTGTCTACTCTCTTATATTGATCTGAATCAAGGGTCATTTACCACCACCACCTGCAACTCTTAGAACGCTTCCATCAACGCTGTCTCCGTACAATCCTAAACATCCACTGGTCAGATTATGTGACTAATACATCTGTTCTAGAACAGGCAGCACTTACGAGTATTGAGGCCATGTTGCTGAGAACACAGCTGCGCTGGGCAGGGCACATCTCAAGGATGAAGGACTACTGCCTCCCCAAGATCGTACTCTATGGTGAACTTGCCACCGGCTGCCGCAAGAGAGGAACCCCAAAGAGAAGATAGAAGGACTCCCTGAAACAACATCTCAACCTTGGCCATATTGATCTTCATCACTGGTCTACTCTGGCCTCCAGTCAGGAGGTCTGGAGACACAGTATCTTTAGCGCTGCTGCTTCTTTTGAGAACGCACGCAGGATCACTCTTGAGGAGAAAAGACAACGCAGAAAGAATCGTGTGTTGCCGATACCATCCAAGGAGTCTTTCTGCTGTGCCTTTTGCAACTGGACTTGTCTATCTCTCATTGGCCTCTTTAGCCAATGCTTGTAGCAAATGTGGGTAGAGCCCTTCCCAAATCTTCGTTTGTGAAACCTAGCCATGAAATGAAATGAAATGAAAAAGTAAAACACAATTCATTGGTTTTAAGTTACCCACAAGATAAGGAAAAGAGTAAAAGAAGAAAACATATTAAAAGAGTAAAGAAAGAGAGAAGAAAAGGGAGGAAAGGAAAAAAAATGGTTACCAACAAAATCTGATGGTTCACATGGTTCAGGCTGCAGGAGAGAAGAGAGTTCACATGGAATCTCGTGTATTTATACTGTTTAGTTTTCCGTCCCCTCCCAGGCAGGATATCCGGTCAGTGCCTTCCAGTCCAGAGTGAGGTGTGCTATAGCCAACCAGAGACTGCAGGGGCATGGTGTGGGCAGGCTACCAGGCAGATCTGCCTTGACTGACAGCCGAGCTACACAGTCTTCAGTGATGCCATGTGCTTTGCATGGGCTGCAGGCCTTCCGGCTCTGCCATGTACCTGCAGGTCTAGGCCCAGTCCTCCCCCAACACACACACATACACTCTCACAGTGAGTTGGTTCCGACCCATATCAATAATTCAGTGAGATTTGGATCCAAGGTCTCACAGACGCCAGGTGCCAACCAAAGCCACTCTATCACTCCCTTCCTCAACTAGACAGGGGAGAGAAAATATAACAAAAGGATCATGGGTTGAGCTAAGGATAGGGAGATGACTCACCAATTCCTCTCGTGGGCAAAGCAGTCTTGACTTGGGGAAAATTAATTAAATTTATTGCCAATCAAATCAGAGTAGGATAATAACAAGTAAAACCAAATCTTAAAAGCACCTTCCCTGCACCCCTCCTTCTTCAATGACTTTGGTGTCTGCATAGTTGTTTCTTTCATATATTATCACTCCTCTCCTCTCTGTCTGCAATTGGCTTCTGTGCAATAACTTTTTTCCCTTCTGAAATATGTTATCGCAGAGGTGTTACTACCATTGCTAATTGGCTCAGCCTTGGCCAATGGTGTCTGTCTTGGAGCCAGTTGACATGTGTTCTATTGGACATAGGAGAAACTTCCAGCAACTTCTCAGCTGCTGTAGGTAGCTACAGCTACCCTGTAACCCCCCCACTATCAAAATCTTGCCACACAAACCCAATACACCTTAATAACATGATGATTAATGCCCTTAATAACTCACCACATTTTTATTATCTTAGGCACAAATATTTTTCTGAAAGCAAAATATTGAAAGGAAGTTCAATTTTCTGAGAAGTTCAGCATAGTAAAAATCCGCCAAATGAGATATCTCTTTCTCTTGAGTGCTTACACTTACCTTTCTAATATTGTTGATGAAACTATATTAAAATAATGAACTCGAGTCACATCAAAAGCTGCACATTGTGTATCTGAGGAAATATAACTCTAAAGTATATTTTTTCCAATTTTCACTCAGATACCTAGTGAGATTCCTGACAGGAATCCTGCAGAGATACTGTATTTCCCTTGCATGGATCTATCTTTTTTCCAACATTAACATAACTAGGAATGTAGTAGTGAAAAAATCAGATCAAGTCAAAGCCTAAATTTTCTGAGCTCCATACTAGCTAATTCTTATAATCTATTCACCTCTATCTGAAGGGATAGACAAGGATGAAAATATATTAATTTCTTCTCCTGGGGTCTTCTGGAAAAGAGCACTAAGAAGTTCAAACAAGCACCTGTACTCCAGTTCTGTCACATCCTTTGGACTGGTCTCCATCCTCCCTTGCTACAGTTCCTATTCTGCCTCAAAACTTTCTGCCCTTCTACCATGACCTTTTTCATGGGGTGGGTTTACCCATCCTTTGATGATCCAGTATCCCAGACTTCAACTGGCTTCTGTTCAGCTCATGACTTAACATTTAACCAAATGGAGGAGGCATTGCGAAATCAGGCTTTTGTTCTTTTCTCTTCCTGTTCTATTTTGGGGACTCTGAGGAATGTCTTCCTTGATGTGTAGGTTAATAATATGGGAAAAGGTCCTGTGTAATACTTGCATACCCATCACATTTGGGCACTGAGAAAAGAGAAGATCATAGCAATGAATCCTGTAAGAAACTCGTTTTAATGGATGAAACAAAATGGTTATGAAAGGTCAAGTTTGGAATGAAAAGGTGTATTGGGTTTCTGTGGCTAGGTTTTGGTAGGGCGGGTGTCTACAGAGGTGGCTTATGTGAGAAGCTGCTAGAAGCTTCCCTCATGTCTGGTAGAGCCAATGTCCCCCACTGGCCAAGGCTGAACCAATAAGGAATGATAGTAACGCCTCTGTGATAACATATTTAAGACGGAAAAAAAGTTATTGTGCAGATGAACATTGCAACCAGGGAAGAGTGGAATGAGAACATGTGAACAACTATGCAGACACCAAGGTCAGTGGAGAAGGAGGGAGAGGAGGTGCTCCAGGCACCGGAGCTGAGGTTCTCCTGCAGCCTGTGGTGAAGACCATGGTGGAGCAGGCTATCCCCCTGCAGCCCATGGAGGACCATGGGAGTGCAGAAATTCACCTGCAGCCCATGAAGGAGACCCACGCCAGAGCAGGTGGATGCCCAAAGGAGGCTGTGACCCCATGGGAGGTCCACGCTGGAGCAAGGTCCTGGTATGGACCTGCTGACCCATGGGGAGAGGAGCCCACACTGGAGCAGGTTTTCCTGGTAGGACCTGTGGCCCTGTGGGGGACCCACACTGGAGCAGGCTGTGCCTTAAGGACTGCACCCCGTGTAAAAATGACCCATGTTGCAGCAGTTTGTAAAGAACTGTTGCCTGTGGGATAGACTCACGCTGGAGAAGTTTGTGAAGGACTGTCTTCTGTGGGAGGGACCCCAAGCTGGAGCAGGGGAAGGACTCCTCTCTCTGAGCAGCAGCAGAAACAACAACTGACTGTAACCCTCATTCCCTGTCTCCCTGCACTGTTGGGGGGGAGAAGGTAGAACTTGAAAGAAGGGAGGGGTGGGGGAAAGGTACTTTTTAAGATTTATTTTACTTTTCATTCTCCTGCTCTGATTCTGTTAGTAATAAATTTAATTAATATCCCCACTTTGAGTCTGTTTTGCCTGTGTTGGTGATAGGTAAGTGACCTCTCTCCTGGTCCTTAGCTCATGAACCCTTTATTGTATTTTCTCTCCTCTGTCCAGTTGCAGAGGGAAGTGAGAGAGCAGCTTTAGTGGGTATCTGGCATCCAACCAGGGTCAACCCACTACAAAAGGTTGCCTGTTTGAATGCAGAAATTAAAAATATATCCAAAACATGCTTTCAAAGCCTGTATGTAGAAGGAGGAGGGTTTTCTGGATGGACGATAATGGGACATTTGTCCCATTGACAAGTTATGGGACAGTTGAAAGTTACGGTAGGTATAAAACAGTGACCCCTGTACTGGCAACCAAAGACAACTAAGTGTTTTCATGCATATGTGTATGCTTGTGTGTGGTAGGAAAGGGCAAAGTGGTCTGTGTGCGCCTGTGAGAGTGAGAGGGAGTGAGATGGTAAGAGTTGGTCATATTCATGCTTTTTCTCTCTTGTTTCTGATTAGGAAGCATCAGGAACCTTCTCAACTAGCAGATTTTTGGGCTGGGCAGACAATTTGGTTCTGTCATGAGTCCAGTATCCTGAGACAGGACTCATGTGGTATAACAAAAAAAGTGATGGTTTTCCTGCAGGAAGTTTTCCCAAAGACCAGGGTGGTTTCCCGCCTGTGACTCTCCGACCACAGTACCTAGCACTGCAACATAGAGAAGCACAGAAGGCTCACAAAAGGAGTCAGAGATTTTGCACGGTAGTCTTTGGTGTAAAGAAGGTTTCCCTGTTAGATGTTTCAGATGGGACTTTGAACCTATTTACTGGTCATGGAAGTTTTGGGCAATTTGGTAACCCAATCATTAGTGCCGAGGCAAGGCTGAGCAGTGGTAATGATAAAGGAGTGGGAGAGGGAGGTGTTTACAGTTGAACCATGCAATCTCACCTTAACAACTACTTTTGTTTTACTTTGATCGTGAGGATAGGAGTTAACAGGGAAGGAGGTTTCAGGGGAAATAACAAGACATTGTCATTAAGGCTGCCTAAGCTATGTGGAGTCCCTTTGTTCAGGCTGTGTGGA
The DNA here is from genome assembly GCF_003945725.1 of Corapipo altera. Lineage (NCBI taxonomy): Eukaryota > Metazoa > Chordata > Aves > Passeriformes > Pipridae > Corapipo > Corapipo altera. The sequence continues at coordinate 362,534 of NW_020885013.1, read as the reverse complement.
GGGTACCTACAGAGTAGTTTGCAATGGGACATCGACAGGAGTTAGTTACTGGAGGAGGAATGAAAATCACTAAATTCAGTACCCAAGGAGCTAGTAACTGAAGCTCAGAAAACAGTTTGAGGGAGTTGCTGTGTCTCCTGGGTAAACGGTTGGTCATTTTTCTGCAGTTTCGCTGGTGGGTCTCAGACTACAGCACAGATGAAGAGGCTGTCTGCGTATAGCAAGCCACAAGAGCTGCCATTAGCCTCTGAGACAGGCTTGTCTCAGGGAGGGCAGATGACCCTTCTGGGGGTTCACAGCGGTGTCCCAGAGACAAGGCAGACAAAAGGTATTTGGCCCAGAGAGGCAAGATCTCAGGCATTCTTCAACAAACAGAACATAGCTACCTAAACTGGTAATGTATAGCAACATGACTTAGAGTTTTAATCTCTAGAATCAGAGATTTACAAGTGTAAGACAGTTTTCCAAGGTGATTGGATGTCTTCTGAAATGTAGCAGAGTATTGTGGTTTAACCCCAGCCAGCTGCTAAGTACCATGGAGCTACTTGCTCAGTCCCCCACTAGTGGGATGGGGGAGAGAATCAGAAGAGTAAAAATAAGGAAACTTTTGGATTGAGATAAAGACAGTTTAACAGATAAAACAAAAGACATGCATGCAAGCAAAGCAAAACAAGGAATTCATTCGCTGCTTCCCATGGGCAGGTAGGTGTTCAGCCATCTCCAGGAGAGCAGGGGCTCCATCACACATAACAGTTACTTGGGAAGACAAACACCATCACTCTGAATGTCCCCCCCTTCCTCCTTCCCCCCCCCCCCTTTATATACTGAGCAGATGTCATATGCTATGGAATATCCCTTTGGTCAGTTGTGGTCACTGTCCCAGCTGTGACTCATCCCAACTTCCTGTGACATCCAGCCCCCTCGTTGGCGGGGCAGTACAAAAAGCAAAAAAGGCCATGACTGTGTAAGCCCTGCTCAACAATAACAAAAACATCTCTATATTATCGACACTGTTTTCAGCACAAATCCAAAACATAGTCCCATACTAGCCACTGTGAAGAAAATTAACTCCACCCCAACCAAAACCAGCACACAGAAGAGTCACCAAACCTGTGTGGGTTGAAAGGGTCTTGTAGGACAAACTGAGAGATACACAAGGAGAAAAGAGTTAATTGCCCACCAGAAAATATCACTGAGGGGAAGCAAGGGATGAAGGGAAGAGCAGGTACCAACATGACTAATATCAAGGAGAGAACTGTTAAGTGACAGGGGAACTGCCATCTGCTCAGTTGATGTACGAGTGAAGCTGGCAAACTATTTGGCAGGGATCCTGTGTAAGAATGATGAAGGCTGATGGCTTGTGCTGCGTGCATTACATCCATCAGTACTCCAAGATGAGCCCCCTGTCTGCCTTCCTGACCAGCTGGAGCCAACCAGTGACAGGGCTGCCTAGCTCTTATGGACCTTTCCCCATGGACAGACTGTCCTACCATGAGAAGGACACACATTTTACATTCAGACTTTGTCCTTCCCTGTCTGTCAGAGGAAGTGTTTTGAGATATTTCCTGGCAGAAACATATTTTCTTTTTGAATGTTTGACTTCTGTAGTTGCATTGCAATAATCTCTGCTTTGCAGAGATTCACATTCACTTTCTCAGTCCATGTACCTAATTTTCACACCAAATTTCTCCCTCCTCTGGGACATCCCAGATAGTTCACATCAGCTGGCTGACTCGAGACATCTATTGACCCTTCAGAAGTACAAATACCACTAATCTGCCCTAGAGGAAGCAGCCACTTCCTCCAAAGAACAAGGGTCATTTGAAGGATTACATCAGGTGACAGGTCTTTACAGGCTATGTGATATGGTTTGAAGCTGGCTCCCTGCCAAGCCTCCAAACCTTACCACAAGTTTCCCCCCCCCCCAAACCTCAGGGAGAAGAGGGAGAAAAACAACCAAGAAAACCCGAAACGAGAGAGAGACAGCTAAAGTGATATATATAAATATATTTACACCTATATTACAGTTATATACAATTGAAATATATATACAATTTCACAGGGGAAAGGGAAGGGGGAAGGGAAAGGGAACAAAACCAAAATAAAATATATATATATCCCAATCAGTAGCTGGAGATCTAGTAACTAAAGAGTTAGCAAAGAAATATCCTACCACTCTCCTTGGGACAACCGAGAGTCGCTCTGGGATGATCGCTGGCAACCTCCGCCTCCCAAGGTCTACAAGGTCTTACCAGGCCTCGCTCCCCAACACGGCAGACTCAACAGCAGGGAACCTGCACCTCCAAGCCGCCGGAAGGAAAGAGAGTGAAGACCTCTCCTCCTTTCTTCTTATAGTCTGGTTTACGTAAAAATCGTAGGGAATACTGGGTAAATCTGGGCCCTTCCTTGGTTACAAACTGGTCACCAAGGAAGGCCTAGCCCAAACTACCACACTATGTCATGGAAGAGTTTATTCTTTTCAGGATAAGACTGGCACTGACAACCCCATGTAAATCCATGTGGGGAAGCAGCACATCATAAACTTGTGGAAGAAGTTCCATTGGAGCGACCTAGTCAAAACTGTGCTCCAAACTGGGTGAAATTGAGCATTAACAGGTAGCTCAGGGCCCTGCTTAGTTCAGTGGTCGCCTAGGCTCCTTAAGCATAGCAGCCTTCTGAGTGAACAGATGGAAACCATGTATTTTATAGAAATGAAATGGTAACATCAACCTAAAAAAGAGATTTTGTCTATTAACGTTTTCCTCTGTTTTGCTGACATCCAGTAGACTGTGGCATTGCTTTCCATGCCTAAATGGCTGAGCAAGAGTTTGGTTTTCTCTCTCAAACCTGAATGCAGATAATTAGACAGCATTTCTGAGATCCCGATGTCTTCAGGCATGTAGGTAAGTCCAGGGCAGAGCATGCTAAGGAAAGGAAAGGAAAGGAAAGGAAAGGAAAGGAAAGGAAAGGAAAGGAAAGGAAAGGAAAGGAAAGGATCCTGAATTTTGTTAGAAAACTCATTGGATTTCCCTACCTGTGATTTACAGGATGCTTTTCCTCATGCTTTCAGTTACTGTAGGTTCCTGTACATTAAAATAGGGTTTGCTCTCTTAGTCCCTCACTGAGTTCATCTACAGAGCAGCACAGTTATGCTCCCCCTACTCTATCTTTCTATTGGTTATGATCCCCCCCAAAATCTCATCTCATCTGACAGCTCTGATGAAGCTCAACTATTGCTTTTGAGGCAAAGGTAAGGGAAGAAAGTCTTTTGACTAGATCAACTTAATGGCAGGTGTGTGATGGAATGATTTACAGACTTCTGGCTTGATGGACAGAAATCACTTTATTCCCTGTGATCCAGGGTTTTTATATCATTCACTTCCCACTGGGAGTGGTTAGGCAAATCAAGGCAGAACACAGTTGCAAGTCACACATCAATCACTCTTACAGGCCAGACTGTCCCAACCAGACATCACATACACACAGACCTTGGAGTTTCAAGTTACCCCTTTTTCACATCCCCGCATGGTGAATTGCAAACTGGAGAACTCGGTTTGTCCCTGGGCTAATCACGGCTTAGAGAAAACAATACAAGGTCATCTAGACATTCCTCAGGCCTTTCTCTTCTTGTTCTCAGGTGGACCTGTGGTGTCAGCTCCTGTTTCTACTGCCTGAGCAGGTACAGGCCTTCATTGGGGAAGGTGAGGCAGGGAGGTAGGATTTGTAAAACAGAATCTGAAAAGGTGTCTCGCAAAACTTCTCTGATAACTGAAAAGACTCCTAAGTCTGTTCAGCTTTGCCACAGGGTTTCACATGTAGCCTTTCAGCTTATTTAACTTTCCCCAGATTTCTGGATGCACTTGGTCTGAAATTATGTGAAGTCTGGTGACCCACAGACTTAGTAGCATTTGCACTTCTTAAACTGTCAGTTAGTAGCTGCTATAGTGCTGTACATATTAGAAATTTCAGTTGAAGATAGGCAGGCAGACTTCAAAAGTGCATAGAGCTTTAAAGGATTTGTTAGAGGGAAAAAAACCCCCACCTTCTAGGTGTACTGCAGTTTCAGAGTGGTAACTGGTTGAAGAGACACTGCTTCTTCCAAACCAAGAAGTAAAAAATGTGATAAATAAATAATTGTGATTCGTGAAACAAATGGATGATTACATCAAAATAAAACAAATGGATTGTAAAACTTAATTACATCCCCATAAAGAAATAAAACAGACCCTTACAAGGTCAAGGGGCCCTAAAACCTCCTTACTATCCTAAGAATCAGACAAGATTGGGCGTTCTCAGGGTGGTATGGCCATATGGCGTAATAAACACTTGAAGAAAAACACCAAGATCAGTGTTTACAAAGCCATAGTGTTGTCTACTCTCTTATACGGTTCCGAATCATGGGTCATCTACCGCCACCACCTGCGTCTCCTAGAACGCTTCCATCAACGCTGCCTCCGTATAATCCTTAACATCCGCTGGTCAGATTATGTGACCAATACATCTGTACTAAAGCAAGCTGCTGTCACAAGTATTGAGGCCATGTTGCTGAGAACGCAGCTGCGATGGGCCTGGCACGTCTCAAGGATGAAGGACCACCGCCTTCCTAAGATCCTGCTCTATGGTGAACTTGCCACTGGCTGCCGCATGAGAGGAGCCCCAAAGAAAAGATACAAGGACTCCCTGAAACAACATCTCAGCCTCGGCCATATTGATCACCATAACTGGTCTACTCTGGCCTCAAATCGGGAGACCTGGAGACACGCCATCTATAACACAGCTGTCTCCTTCGAGAACACACGCAGGATCACTCTCGAGGAAAAACGGCAACGCAGAAAGAACCGTGCCTTGCAGAATACACCATCTAAGGAGTCTTTCTGCTGTGCCTTTTGCAATCGGATATGTCTGTCACGTATTGGCCTCATAAGCCACCAGCGTGCCTGTAGCAAATGTGGATAGTGCCTTCCCAAATCTTCGTTCGCGAAGCCTAGCCATGAACATCCTAAGAATAAAATATGGTAGAACTTTAAATCTTTTAGGTGCCTGTTCATCCAAGAATGCATGAATTATGACCGGTTGTAGAGATAACCATTTAGCTTTAGCTGTAAGAAAACCCATATATTAAATGCTTAGCAAAAAACTGTAGAATGTATATGATATAATTAATATGCATGAAGTAGCTAAGATAAATGCCAAATGTACACTGTAGTGTGTGTGCAGATTTGGGAAATTTGTCCCCACTTCTGTCACCCAGCCGGCTGCTTGCTTTTACCATATAATAAACTCCTATTCAAAAACTTATAGAAACAAGACTTTGTTTATCACAACAAAGAAGATGTGATGTGACTTCACATTCAGATTGAAATACACTTTATTTAACTGCTGTGTGTATATTATTTTAAATGGGGATTCATGTTTTTCAACTAAATGCAGGTGTGTACATATATATACATATACATATATATGTGTTCTGCAATCACGACTGTTCATTAACTGCCTATGGAACCATGCAAATTGCTTTATAATAAGTTTTTATCTACATTTCATTGCATTGTAAAAATGGCTGTTCTGCCATCTTCCAGCTCTTTCTATGTCAACATACTAAATCACTTTTCCTTAGCTTTACTTGCAGAAAACCATGGAGTTTCATGTGCTTTCTCTGTTAAGCAGAGTCCTGTATCAGCTTCTTCTGTTGTGTTATCCCTTTCTTTGTCTCTCTCTTATGGAGCAAGGTCTCCATGGAGAAAACTGATTTGGTTCACATATGGGCCTGAGTGTCTGGACATGACTTCAATACAAATAATCCATAATCGTTTCTAATAGGGCTGTTCCTCAAAGGGGCTCAGAGATACCAAAAGGGACTTCTTTCAATGCAGGGGAACTGCAAACTGAATGCAACCTGGTGTGCACCACTATCTCTTAGAATGGGAATGTAAAATATTAATTACTTATCAGATCACCAATAACACTGAATTTTATTGACACATATTTTAAAAAACTGAGTAATCTCAGTTTATTGTAAATCAGTTAACCCACAGATTATGTGTTCATTTCACTTTTTGTAAGAAGGAAGACATCTGCCCTGCCATACAAGTCTTGGTGTTTGGGATACGCCAGACAGAAAAGAACTGAAGGCCAGAAGATAAGGTTTCATAAAATCATAGAATTGTAGAATATCCTGAGAATTATGCATTTATCTAGCTGCAAAAATTATACTATCCCTATAATCTAGAGGGAATTTAACCTTTTCAAAAGCTGTTGTAGTAGACCCAAAGGAGAAAAGGGTGAAAGACTGGGAAAAATCACCTCCCCCCCCCCGTTCCTCCCATGGGCTGGATGCCATTATCAATAAACCCCCAGAGGTAGTAACCCAGGCCAGGGCATGTAAACAACCCCAAATGTACATTCCAAATGAAACTCATGGTCTCTGAGGTTACCACATTATAAACTGATGCTACACAATAGTACATCAACAAAGCTATCTTGGTTCTTTTCTCCATTCTGAAAAAGAACACCATGATGGTCCAATAGTTACATGTATGCAAACATATATACAGGGTTAGGTGCCACATCGACATGAGTAGATTGACCAGCATGCTGGCGAGGGGTTCTATACCCAATACGCAAATGAGTTGTTCAAAATTGCAATTTTTTTACTTCTCTCTCTTGAGCCCCATATTGGGCACCAAATTTTGTCTTGGTTCAAAGAGAAATGTTGGGATGGGAACTTGAATAAAATGAACTCCTTCGCTTTTCACATAGAGAGACAAAATTAAAAAAATAATAGTTTACTAACAAGGAAAAATAGCAGCACCACAAAGATACAAGGGAAATGGCTTACCCACAAAAAAAAGAATTCACCACATCACATGGTCCTCCGGTAACAAAGCAGAAAAAGAATTACACAGGGTCCCCTCCCCTCAACCTGGAAGCAATGGAAAACAGGGACAAAACAAAACCTGCAGAGCTAGTTTGTCCAAATAAGGGGTTAGGCAGCTGCTGGTTGAGCTCAGTTCTCTGCAGTTGTTCGGGTTGCCACTTCCAACTCTTTGCTGCTCTGCGCGTGTGTGTGCTGGGGGGGAACATCTGCCAAAGTGCTGACTCCACGCTGTCCAGCCCCTGCTGGCTCAGTTGCACCTCAGAACTGTCTGTGTCAGCACCGCAACTCTGTACTAGTGCTCCGGAGGAGAAACGGGAGGGGGAAAATAAGCAGGCAGAAGAAGGGACCAAGTTGGACCTGAGTTTTAAGGAGACAGTCCACACTGATTCGGCGACCAAGGCAAGATGGCGCACTTCCAGTTCCCAATCCCCTTGCTTTTCTGCTGCCTCGGCCAGGCAGAAGTTGTTGGTGGGGAGTGCAGTCGTCTGGTGGCAAGCGAACAGCAAGCGACACAAGGTGCAGCCATGCAGTGGCGGGTGAGCAGCAAGTGACAGGGCACAGCAAGGTAGCAGCTTCCTGTTTGCTGCTGTTCCCACGAGGCAGGGAAGGTTTCTGGTGGCTCCTGAGACCCCAGAACAACTTTTTTACCTGTGGTAAACCCACCCCCCCCTCCCAAATTCCCTGCACCAAGCTACGGGATGACCCCCCTTCAGTAACATAATGGTATGAATATTCATCCCTATTGCTCCTTTCCCTGACTTGTAACCATAACACCCCGCTTCCCTCTCCTGTGTATTTCCTGTTTATATGTGAATAATAACAGGAGTTCTTTATTCATCCACGCAGGTCTCTTGGCCCCTTTGTCCAATTTCTTGCTCATCAGGATGCACTGTTCTTGAGCCTGGAGGAAGTGAGCCTTGAATATCAACCAAGTGTTTTGGACCCGTCTTCCCTGCAGGGCCTGTTCTCATAGGATTCTTCCAAGAAGATCCCAGAAGAGGTTAAAGATAGCTCTCTTGAAGTCCGTGGTTACAATCTTACTTGCTGCCCTGTTTCCTCCTTGCCTGATACTGAACTCCACAATCTCATGGTCACTGCAGCCAGGGCTGCCCATAGCCTTCACATCTCCAACAAGGCCTTCCTTGTTTGTTAGTATGAGGTTGAGCAGCTCACCACTCTTTATGGCAGTTTGAGCCACATTAGAAATCCAAAATCCAATTTCCAGGCCTCCCCCCACCCCTTCCCACAATTTATCCCAACACCGGAGAGAAACTTTCAGGCCAGAGGCTTCTATAGGGGGAAGGGGAAGTATATACATTTATTTACACAAATAAATACTATACAAACTAAATGCATATATATATATATATTACACTTCTATCAGTCCTTTTAAGCCCCTCCCTTTAACTTTAGTCCAGGAGAAGCCTTTTCAGGCTGGGAAGTAACCAGTCTCTCCCTCGTGGGAGTGTTCGGGAACCCGAACGCTCCCCCCTCACCAAGTTTCAGCTGTTTGTGGAAGTTTTTCTTCCTCACGAAGTCCAAGAAGATAGCTTTGAGTCCTTTCTCCTCAGTCTGATGTGTGATCTCTCTTTCTCAGTCTCATACCTCGGTTCGTAGACTGCTACAGTGTAGCTTATCAATGTACGCATCCTAGAATGTTGATTCCTCCTCCGGGTTTTTGGTTGTCCTGCATTTAAATCATGGCAGAGACATCCTCTGGGCCTCTCTCCGGTCCGTCTCCAATTTCGCCTGGGATTCTTCTCCCGAGCGCCGAGCTGTTTTATTATCAGCCTGTCCACTTGGCTCTGCTTAAATGCTGAGCCTTGCATCCACTCCCACTAAACAGCGAGAGGGAAAAAACAGCCCCCTTCTGCAGCCTGGCTGCAAAAGGGGGGGGGAGAAGAGAGCCTAGCCATAAGGCCTGCCTCTCTCTCTCTCTCTCTCTCCCACTTACCAGTTGTTTGTGGGTCACGTCCCTCACAAACACTCACTTCAATGCTGCCTCCAACTCTGGCCTAGGCAGAGTTGGTGGGGCCACAGGGCTCCGCTCTCCCCCCCCGGAGGGGAGGAAGAAGGAGCCCAGCCACCCCCTGGCCTTCTCCACCTACACGCAGCAGACACCAACAGCAAAACTGCCAACAGCTTCCGGTGTTGTGTATATATGATTTTTCAGCAGAAGCGAACAACATGGACGGTGATTGGCTCTCCAGGGAACACTGCCCTGGCACCTGATGCCTTAAGCCCCTAATGGTTTTTTTATTTTTCTAATATTTGTAAGACTTGTAAGTTTTATAAGTAGGTTTTAAAAGCAGAAACCCTCCCTTCTTTGTCCCTTGTCCCTTTCCCTTTCTCCAGTACCCTTGTTTATACATTCCTTAACCCTCTTCCCCCATTCTATGCTCCCCATATCAGCCCTACTTCTGAACCTAATAGAAATGTTTAGTCTTTTGTCAAGGCAAGGCCTAGACAGTTGACAGAACAGCATATCTGGGCCTAAACCACAGAATATGGTCAAGAATTAGGTAACTATGTACCCTTTGTGCTCTGATGATGATGAAGGTGATGAAGTAGGTGGTCCCGAAATACAATAGCAAAAGGAAAGCTTAGGATAATATGGGCCTGTTCCTAAATGGAGTGGGGATCCTTAAAAGAGGACAGAGGGAAGGCAGAGTTACTGAACAACTTCTTTGCATTAGTCTTCACTGACAAGAGCAGCCCTCAGGAACCTCTGATCCAGGAGACCAGGGCAAAGGAATGCTGGAAAGAAGACTTTCCCTTGGTCAAGGAGGATCTAATTAGAGAACACCTAAGCAAAACTGACATCCACAATTACATGGGCCCTGCATCCGTGAGTGCTGAGAGACCTGATGGACACCATAGCTAGGCCACTCATGATTTCGAAAGGTCATGGTGATGAGGAGAGGTGTCTGAGGACAGGAAGAAAGCAAATGTCACCCCAGTCTTCAAAAAGGGCAAGAAGGAGGACCCAGGGAACTACTGACCAGTCAGCCTCACCTCGATCCCTGGAAAGGTGATGGAACGCCTCATTCTGAAGGCCATCTGTGGTGGGTTGACCTTGACTGGACGCCAGGTACCCACCCATCCACTCTATCACTCCCCTTCCCTGCTGGACAGGGGAGAGAGTAAGGTGGAAAAAAACAACTCGTGGGTTGGGATAAGGCAGTTTATTTAAAGCAAAAAGTAAAGCAGAGCTTGCGCACGCAGAAGTGAAAGATAGCAGGATTTATTCTCTACTTCCCATGAGCAGAGATGGTCGACCACTCCCGAGAAGCAGGGCTTCAGTACGCATGATGGTTTCTCAGTAGGCAGCCATTGGAGACAATGAATGCCTGCCTTCCTGCTCCGTGCCTCAGCTTTTATATCTGAGCTGACGTCATATGGTATGGAAGATCCCTTTGGTCAGTTGGAGTCAACTGGCCTACTTGGGTCCCCTCCCAGGATCTTGCCTTTGATTGAGGAAGGAATGTCACAGTGCTGATACTGTGCTCAGCAGTAGCCAAAACACCAATGTGTTATCAACATCCTTCTAGCTGCCAATGCAAAGCACAGCACTGTGATGGCTACTGTGGGGAAATGAACTCCAGCTCAGCCAGACCCAATACACCATCTCTAAGCATGTAGAAGATAAAAAGGTGATTGGGAGTAGTCAGCATGTGTTCACTAAAGGTAAGTCATGTTTGACCAATGTGATTGCCTTCTACAATGAAACAACTACCTGGATGGATGAGGGGAGAGCAGTGGATATTGTCTACTTTGACTTCTCTCACAACATCCTCATAGGCAAATTCAGGAAGTGTAGACTGGATGAGTGGACAGTGGGATGGATTGAGAACTGGCTGAATGGCAGATCCAGAGGGTTGCGATCAGTGGCACAGTTAGTCTAGTTGGAGGCCTGTCACTAGTGGTGTCCCCCAAGGGTCAATACTGTGCCAAATATTGTTAAAATTATTCATCAATGACTTGGATGAAGGGGCAGAGTGCCTCCTCAGCAAGTTTGCTGATGACGCAAAGCTGGGAGGAGCAGCTGATAGCCCAGAGTGCTGCGCAGCCCTCCAGAAGGACCTCAACAGGTTGGAGAGGTGGGCAGAGAGGAACCTTTTGAAATTCATCAAAGGCAAATTCAGGGTCCTGGACCTGGGGAAGAATAAACCCATGCACCGGTACAGACTGGGGGCTGACCTGCTGGAGAATAGTGCTGCAGAGAAAGACCTGGGAGTCCTGGTGAACAACAAGCTGTCCATGAGCCAGCAGTGTGTCCTTGTGGTCAAGAAGGCAAATGGTATCCTGGGGTGCATTAGGAAGAGCACTGCCATCAGGTCGAGGGAGGTGATCCTGCCCCTCTATTCAGCCCTAGTGAGGCTGCATCTGGAGTACTGTGTCCAGTTCTGAACTGATGCACAGGAAGTTCCACCTGAACATGAGCAAGAACTTCTTTATTGTGTGGGTGACCAAGCACTGGAACAGATTGCCCAGAGAAGTTGTGGAGTCTCCCTCACTGGAGATATTCAAAAACCATCTGGACACAATTCTGTGCAGGATGACCCTACTTGAGCAGGGAGGTTGGACCAGATGACCCCACTGTGGTCCCTTCAAACCTTACCCATTCTATGATTCTGTGAAATACTCCTAGAACTGACAGTGCAAAAATGGTTAACTGAATTTGCTATGAAAATGTCTGACTGGCCCATGCTAGGGAGCAGGGATCCTCATTTGCACAGACGGATGGTGACATTCCTATTATGCCTGAACATGTACCACTTTCCACCTCTGACCGTGCTAAAGGAGCTGTTCAGTTGTTGTATGATGTAGATGCAAGGCATTGGCGCAGCATGGGCAACTGTCAGTCAAAGACTATGACCGTTCACCCCTCAACCATCCCGTTTAGCATGACACAGAGATTGTCAGTGATTCTAGCTGCTGGGAAAAAAAAAAATCATCTTTTTTGAGCGTTTTTTTTAATCCTGAATTATATTCCTGAAAAATGCCATTCTGTGGATAGAGGTCCAAATCATGTGCTCTTACAAGGAGATGCCCTCTTTTTTCCTGAGCTTAACCAACTTCACCCTTGCAGAATGACTTTATTTGTTTCTGGTTTAAAGATCAAATTCTGGCATTCTTCAACTATATCAGTCCTGCAGATATACTAAACTGGGAAGTGCTATTGACTCCCTTGAGGGACAAGAGGCCTTGAAGACACCACTTGGAGCAGTGGCCAATCAGTGGTGTCGAATTTACCAAGTCCAAATGCTGAATTCTGCACCTGGGACAGAGCAACACTGGGAACAAATATAAATTGGGAGAGGAGTAGCTGGAGGGCAGCCCTGCAGAAAGGGATCTGGGGGTACTGGTCTACAGCAAGGTCAGTATGAGTCAGCAGTGGGCCCTGGCAGTCAAGAGAGCAAATTGGATCTTGGACTTCATCAAAAGAAGCATGACCAGCAGGTCAAGGAAGGTGATTCTGCCCCTCTACTCTGCCCTTGTGAGATCCCACCCAGAGTACCTGGAACCCCCAATATAAGAAGGATGTAGAACTGATGAAGTGAGTCCAGAGGAGGCTCACAAAGATGATCAGAGGGCTGGAGCACTTCTCCTATGAAGACAGGCTGAGAGAGTTGGGGTTGTTCAGTCTGGAGGCTTGTGGAGACCTTATAGCAGTCTTCCACTACTTAAAGGAGCTACAAGAGAGCTGGAGAGGAACTTTTTTCAAGGATATGTAGTAATAGGACAAGGAGGGATGGCTTAAAACTGACAGAGGACATGTTTAGATTAGATAGCAGGAAGAAATTCTTTACTGTGAGAGTGGTGAGACAATGGAACAGGTTGCCTAGAGAAGCTGTGCACATCCCAACCCCCAAGGTATTCAAGACCAGGTTGGATGGGGCTTTGAGCAACCTGGTCTAGTGGAAGGTGTCCGTGCCTTTGGCAGAGTGGTTGGAACAAGATGATCTTTAAGGTCCCTTCAAACCCAAACTATGCTATGACTCTATGAAACATAGTATAATCAGACAGTCAAAAGAGGTGATTATCCCTCTGCATTCAGCATTGGTGTGCCCTCACCTTGAGTACTGTGTGCAGTTCTGGACTCCACCATTTAAGAAGGATGTTAAGGGACTCAAATTCATCCAGAGGATGTCAAAAAAGCTAGTGAAAGGGTTGGAAGGCATGTCCTATGACTAAGGCCTTTGGGTTTGTCTAGTTTGGAGAAAAGGAGGCTGACCTGATTGCTTTTATCTACAACTTCCTGAGGAGGGGAAGTGGAGAGGGAGGTGCTGATCTCCTTTCTCTGGTATCCAGTTATAGGATGCATGGGAATAGTTCAAAACTGCACCAGGGAAGGTTCAGACTGGACATTAGGAAACATATCTTTACCAAGAGGGTGGTCAACACTGAAACAGGCTTCCTAGAGAGATGGTCAATGCCCCAAACCTGTCAGTGTTTAGAGGCATCTAAACAATGCCCTTAACATGCGTTACCCTTTGGTCAGCCCTGAAGTGATCAGGCAACTGAAAAGTTTCTCAAAGGGATAGCCCAGGGAGGAGGAAACCATACAGCACCACTATTAATGCTTTAGTTGGCTAATCTATTCCTGTGAAAAGGGACCTATTGTGATATACATTACTGAGAAAGAAAAAACAGTCCAATGAAGTTAGAAGACTTGGAACAGCACAAAGTAATTGGACCTAAGAACTCCTTTCATGAAGGATTTCTTCTTGGAAGGAGACACCAAAAGGCAGAAAACAGTTTGAAGAGGGTCACTCTGAATGGCACTTCCAGCTGCAGTCCATTTCCAACCCTCTACCTTAAGCAGCGGGAGAAAATGTCCAGTATTTCAAATCTATCTGGTTGACAGGAGACAAAATAATTGCAAAAAAATTCAGAAACCATGCAATCCAAACAGTCCAAAGATAATACTTGTTCTGTAACTGCAGTCTTCAACCCTATTTTGTTCTTCCATTCTTCTTTTTAATGATTGTTGCCTAAGACCAAGTATTGCCAGTCAAAAATCTCAACTGACTTTAAAAAATATTTAAAACTCCTCAAAAATAGACTTATCAATCAGTACAAATGCACATCCACACATAATTTCTCCAGAAGTAGCGCAAGACAAATGCTACAAGGAACCTTGCAACACTGTATACTGAGCAGTAGCATCTTAGAAGGGATATTCTGGCATTTTGCATATACAGAATGATCACCAGCAGTGTTGTATCAGGGTACATTTTTGGTGTATGAACCAAAGTGAGCAGACCTGATGAGTAAAAGGGAAATGTGGAACTGAAGAAATCCCTAAATCCCAGTGGCAAGACTTCTATTACAGTCTGAGGTTTCTCCTGTAAATGGGGATTTTTCCTGTGCTTTAAGTTATGATCAAATGCTTTTCTACAAAACAATAGCAGTCTCAGCAAAACTGTTTCCTTAAAATAATGGGGAAAAAAGTACCAAAACCCTTTTAAACTTTTTGAGGAATACAGGAAATCTAGCAGACCTAAGAGGTCTACTTTTCTTTTATCCTAATTATTCTTGGCTAGATGTCTTAATGCTTGCTATTTATTTATTGATAACTGCTTTGAACAACTGTAAACTCACATGTCAGTCTATATGCTCTGTCACATACAATCAATTAGTTTATATTGGTTACTGGCTGTAGTCTTTAATACACGTGGGACCTAACACAATAATCTCCAGTTATGGGGAAATCTTACAGCAGTCAGTGGGAGCATCAAATGAGGGCTGCAGGAGTACAATATTTGCTCTGTTATTTCCTAAGTGTCAATGCACAAAACAGACTCCAAAATACAAGAAAATTCAAACCCAAAACAAACACCCCCAAACCCCAACTTAAACACCTGTGGAAAAAGACTTGGGGGTAGTGGTAGATGAAAAACTGAATATGAGCCCACAATGTGCACTCCCAACCCAGGCATGGGGGTTGTGGTCACTTCATCACACGTTGTCTCTGTTGCTCCTTCCACACTTATTCCCTGCTCTGACATGGAGTCCCTCCCAAGGGAGACAGTCTTCTATGAATTTCTCCAATGTGGGTCCTTCCCCCAGGCTGCAGTTCTTCACAGACTTTCCATGTGTCTTTTTCACAGGATGCAGTCCTTAAGGAACAGATTGCTTCAACTTTGGTCCCCCATGGACTCACAAGTCCTGCTAGCAAACCTGCTCCAGCACAGGTTCTCCACAGGGTCACTGCTTACTTCAGGGCACATATCTACTCCACTCTTAACTTCCATGGGCTGCAGGGGGACAACCTTCCTTACCATGGTCTTCTCGATGAGCTGAAGGGGGAATCTGCTCCAGTGCCTGGAGCATCTCCTCCCCCTCCTTTTTTACTGACCTTGGTTTCTGAACAGTTGTTTCTTTCACATGTTTTCACGCTTCTCTCCTGGCTGCTGCTGCATAGCAGTTTTCTCCCGCCTTCTTAAATGTGTTACCACAGAGGCACTACCACTGTTGCTGATGGGTTCAGCTATGGCCAGCGGCAGGTCCATCTTGGAACTGGCTGTCATTGGCTCTATTGGACATAGGAGAAGCTTCTTTACAATCATAGAATCATTAGGGTTAGAAAAGACCTCCAAGATTATCAAGTCCAACTTTTGAACGGAAACAAAAGAATTAAACCCAATGACCAGAAATCATTGGATCAGACATCTCTTTAATCTGCCAGCTGGGGATTCATGGGGGTACTCCGCCATACATGAATCGAAGAATCAGTACAAATTTCTGGTATAAATACAGTATTCATCGAAACCCCTTCTCACAGGTCCAACCTCAAATTATGTCATAATTCGGGGATCAAATATCATCCTGGAGTTTATTCGTGGAGCAGGACTGCCATCTTGCGTTCATCTCTTCTGGGGGGGGCAATCGTGTCTTCTTTCCACTTGGCAGGTTTCCTAGCATCTATGATTGATCCAGTTGACCCCTGACCCCTAAACTAATTGTTCTGGGACCAACTAAGGCACATATATTCATAATTGGTTAAAGATAACTAGAATTTTCCATTAGCTTAACCAATCTTCAATTGAATTTACTTCTTAACAGAACAATCTCTTATTGATCAAATTTTCTGAGACATGTAAGCTAATTTCTTGCAGGTGGACATACAGCACTCCCCACTAGTTCCCATGTTTCATCTATACTCCATATCTCGAAACTAATTGAAATCTTAAAAGAAAACAATTCTAATGCCAAAAGCAAATTCTTTAGTTGATTAAACTACAATGTTACCCAAGCTAAAAACTTCTAATTTCCTAAATCATTTGGAAATGAGGTCCCCTCTCATTTCACCCTTGAGTAACAGTCCTTGGACTAATTAACCTGCAGGGTTCTGAGTCTACCTGCTTCTCCACTACAATGGAGGTTCGAGACTCTTGAGAGTCTTCAGACTGTAGTGTCTCTGAAAATAATCGACCTCTCTCTTGCTCATGTGCCCAAAATACTACAAAGTCTGTTCACTTCTTCCTGTAACTCCTTTACCTGGCAACACAGCTCTTCAACCACAGCGCACCTTCTGCAAAATAACTGTTTGTCAGCCCCAGCCTCATGAAGAAGCATCAGGCACTCCAGGCAACCTGTGACCCGGAGAGCTGCATCTACCATCAGCAGGTCTGTCTGGACATAGTTGGTACAGCTGATACAGAAGAGTGGCAGAAGCAAACTTCTTAACACCAATTTGTAGGTGTGTTGCAGTCTGATGAGACTGAACTGTTTGCTAAAGAGGATGAGTTATGAGGTAGACCAAACTCCTCTCTCTCAGCAATTGTAGTATCAAAATTAAGGGGTTTTACTCGAGGAAAATGTGGAAAAAAACCCCGAAGAAATAACAACCCTTTATTAAAAAATATATGTATGTTGGCAAAAACAGTAACAAAAAAAAAAACAACCAAGGAACTAGACAGCAATCCTAGAAAAAACAACAGCAACAACAACAACAAAAAGTCTAAAAGAATACTTCTCTGTCCTTTAGTACAGTCCTAATTGTGGCCTGCAGGGGGCGTTGTTGGATCGCTGGAAGGTGCAGGGTCTGCAACTCCCTGTTGTGGCCGGCAGGGGGCACTGTTTGGTTGCTAAAGGTGCAGGGTCTGCAGGGGGCACTGTTGGACCTCTGAAGATGTAGGGTCTGCAGTATCCTGTCGTGGTCAGCAGGGGGCACTGTGGGATTGCTGAAGTTGTAGGATCTGCAGTACCCTGTCGTGGTCAACAGGGGGCGCTGTTGGGCTCCGGCAGCCACCACATGGGCAGAGGGGTCTGGAGGGAGCAGTCCCGGCCCGCAGGAGAAACCGAGAGGGAAATAGGGCGCCCCTTTTCCTCAACGGAGGGAAGGGGTGAGGGAAAAAAAAAAGTTCACCCCCCAAGAGGACTCACTGTTCCCAGATGGTAGTGTTCCAAGGCTCTCCCCTCTTTTCTCCCAGCAAGCACAGACCTCTCCGATGAAAAGAAACAGCAAAGACTTGTCAGCCCCAGCGAGAATCACAAGACACTGACGGTGCAGGGCGGATAGTCAGGTCTCACCAGGACGAAAAAAAAAAAAAGAGAGCTGGCTCCCAGACTTTCCTCTAGAAATGCCTGAAAACAGTCCCCGTCCCTGTCCTGACCCGAGCACTCTGCCATCTCCCTTTTTCCCTAACACACCCCTCACGTGAATCACGGGGACCTTATCTCCATCCACGGTGTGGAGGGACTCCCCTGTCCTCCCCGTCTGCCCAAAACATCCCCCCCTCACTCCAGCAGTTAATGGTCCAATTAACAGATCAACCAGTTCTTTCGTAAGGCTAATCAACTCCCTTCCCCCTTCGAACTGTTTTCTCTTACAGGGAAAGCAGGGGAAGGGAAAATTCCTCTCTCAGATTTATAACCCATAACAAGGTGTTAAAAAGGGCATTCTTTATTCAACATGCTGGACATTCAGAGGATAGCTCCTCTAATCGAATGTGCCAAAAGACAGATAGACAGGTCTTTTTATTACACATACTGTTTACATATTCATTAGATAGTCTGGTTTACTTAATACATATTCATTAGTTTGCTTTACAGAGTCACGCCCTTATTGAAAGTTCTTTTTTAATCCTTCTGGGTCTTCTTCGTTATCTTGACCTCAGTTCTCGAGCAGGCACAGTGTCATAGTGTTTCACCACCAAAAACTGTAACGTTTGTTCTTTATCTTGTTTGTGTACACAGAGTTAATTTTACATCCTGTTTGTTTGAGTTACATCTCTTATCTAATTCTCTAGGACTTCTCTAAGATTATATTGGTCCTTATTTGGTGTCTCAGTTTGAAGAGACTGGAATGTTTGGTAAAGAGGATGAGTTATGAGACAGACCAAACTCCTCTCTCTCAGCAATTGTAAATTCAAAAATTAAGGGGCTTTAATCGAGGAAGTGTGGAAGAAAAGAAGAAATAACAACCTTTTATTAAAAGATATATGTATATTGGTAAGAACAGTAACAACATAAAAACAACTAAACAATAGTCCTGTACTCAGAAGTTACCTTCAAAAAAAAGAAAAAGTCTCAATACTTCTCTGTCTTCTAGTGCAGTTCTAATCACGGTTGGTAGGGGGCGCTGTTGGATCGCTGGAGGTGTAGAGCCTGCAGTTCTCTGTCGTGGCCTGCAGGGGGCACTGTTGGATCACTGGAGGTCACCACGCAGGGAGAGGGGTCTGGGGTGGTGGTCTCGGGTCGCGGGAGAAGCCGAAAAGAAGATGGGGGACCCTTCCCCAATGGAAGGAAGGGGAAAGGAAAACAGTTCACCCCCAACAGGACTCACTGTTGTTCTCAGTTGATGGCGCCCCAGAAGCTCCTCCTTTTCTCCCAGCGAGCACAGAGACCCTCCAATGAAAACGCAACAGGTCCTGGTTGGAGACAAAAGACAGTTCGCAGGCAAGTTGAGGCCAGCAGTCAGGGCTGACCAGGATGGGAAGCCAGAAAGACAGGCTTCCAGACCTTCTCTCCAAATGCACCGAACACAGACCCTGTCTCCGTCCCCGAAAGAGAACCCAGCAGTCTCAATCTCTCCCCTCCCAGCAGAGTCAGCCACCCCCTCCAAAAACTCCTCCCCTCTTCCCCCAGCCTCTGATGGACCATCAGTGAGGAATGCGGCCTGGCTAGCTAGTTCTTTTGTAAGGCTAATTAACTCCCTTCCCCCTTTCCATTCAAACTTCGTCTTTCCTACAGTGGGGGGGCAGGGGAAAGAAAAATTCTCCTGAATTTCTAACCTATAACATTTGGGCATTCTGGGATTCTCCAGATATCTCCTATCAAATCCCCCCTTTTTCTTGAGACTAAATTCCTTAAGGAAATTAGTCTCTTAATATCAATATTTTATTTTATAGCATAAGACATTCCAACAGCTACAACACTGAATCATGATGTGAACCAAAATACAAATGGCAGTTATTATGATTATAACTATAAAGGGCTTCTTTAGCCACCTAAAATCAGGTAACCAGGAGTTCAGGGGATTCTAGATTTCTTGAAAACCTAAAGAGGTGCCATCTTGAACTACCTGATGTAGTATTTGGGTTTCTTTCCAAATTTCCTGGACATCTGTAGACCCTCTACCACTTTGGTCAATGTATACACAACAGTTGGTGCTAACAACAGTGCATACTCCTCCTCGTGATGCTAAAAGAAGGTCTAGGCCATTCATTCTTGTAAAACAACTTGTGACAAGCTATTAACTTCTTCCTGTAATGCAATAATTTCATCCACTGTACTATTTTCTATATATTCTATGGTAGCAGAAATGTTTACTATTGTTTTTTCTAATTCACTCATAGCCAGGGTAAAAACCATCTTACGAAACTGAAATTTAGTTGGTCGCTCTGCTATACCATTTAAGGTTTGTTTTGTGTGTCCCAAATAGTTTCTTATCCATAATACTGAGGGCACTTGATCTTTATCAATTACTGTTATGTTGGGGACTAAACCACCTAAAGTACAAATGCCTTTCCAGCCTAGGGGTAACACTTTATGGTTTTATTTCCACATATCCAGTACCACCCTGTTCCATTTGGTACTGGCCAAAAATTATTCATTTCCCCAAAATTAAGTATTTGAGTACATTGTGTGTGATTTCCGACAAATATGTCACCTTCCTTAGCGCAATCTAATTTTCCTATTCCTGTTCCTTTAAGAGTGGTTACATCTTTGTGCACACGTATGATTATAAGAGATGTTGGTGGGTACTTGCACACTAACTGCTATGTCTACTTTTTGGTGAAAGGAAGTGCTTACCCAGTGACTAATATTAATTTCTCCCTGAACTGGAAATGCATAAATGGTTAATGGCTTCATTGTGTTTTCAGGTAAATGAATGCACACTCAAGAATGACTTTTCTGCAACACTTGGGTCGCAATCTGTAATAAAACTAGATGTAAATTTTGCTCCCCAGTCAAGAACTGAATCAACTATTGTCAGGATAGCAAAACAAGGCTTAAATATTTTGTTTCTTCTTAGACAACTGATTAATTACCCGAGGGGTACCTGGGATCTAGGTATTATTTGATTCAATAGTATTTTAGTCACTTCCCTAACCTGATTGGTGTGACAAGGAAAAGCCTCTGGTCACCCAGAGAAGGTACCCCCCAAGACTAGGAGATATTTATACCCCCCTTTTCTGGGCAATTCAGTAAAATCAATCTGCCAATATTCGGCACAGTTAGTTCCGCTTTCTGGGCCGAAACATCTGAAGGGAGTTATTGATGGAAGGGAACGGACAGATGCTCTTACATCAATATGATCAGGCAAAATGTCATCTTTATTAGGAGAAAGACAGATTATATAGTGCTCATGACACTTAGTTTCTTGTTCACACTACATTGGTTACATAAGGAAAACATGCTCTGCTGTCCACTGTTAATTGGACTACAACAGGTGGTCATAGGAGATGAGAAAACTTTATTCACCTGCCAAAACTCCTCCTTGGCATCTGGCATGAATCCACCTTTGTTCTAACTTCAGGTCCTGTAGCCATCTTAATGGCGCAGTAATTTTTACTATCAGTACTCAACTATGCCAAAGCAAAAATCTCAGAAATGCAATAGAAATTGTTCACACAATTTCTACCTTACGACAGGGAGTGTCCCCGATTCGATTATCTCATGATTGGTAGTTACTGCATATCCAGAGAATCATTTTCCATTCTGGACAAAACTACTCCCATCGGTAAAAAATTCCCAATCAGGACTTTCCAAAGGGCTGTCTCCTAAGTCAGGTCTGCTGGAATACACTTCTATAGTCTGTAAGCAATCATGCTCTGGGGTTCCTTTGTTTGTGGCTACAGGAGTTGACAGATTGCTTCTTTCCGTTCCTGTCCCAGTCCCCGTTGTCCTTGGAGAATTTCAAAGCCCAGGTAGGTTACTGTGGTCTGGACTACCTGTGCTTTGTTTTTGGATACCCTATATCCACTCAGTCCAAGGAAATTCAATAGTGCCACAGTCTGATCCCAACATTGCTGTTTAGCTTCAGTGGCTATCAAAATGTCATCTACATACAGTAATAAGGCTCCAATTGGGTTTTGCTTTCTCAATTCCTCCAGGTTTTTTGCCATTTGATTTCCAAATATTGTGGGACTATTTTTAAACTGCTGCGGGAGGACCGTCCAAGTCAGCTGGGTTTTCCTCCCTGTAATTTTCCCATTTGAAAGAAAAAAGCTCTTGACTTTCAGAACTCGAAGGGATACAGAAAAAGGCATCTTTCAAATCTAATATTATTAACCACTTTAAAGTTTCATTTAGGGCAGTTAGCCAAGTGTAAGGATTCACTACTACTGGATGTATATCTTCTATAATTTTATTTATAGCTCTAAGGTCCTGTACCAACCAGTAATCCCTCTTGTTTGCCTTCTTGAGTGGAAAAATGGGAACTTTAAATTTAGATTCATATTCTTTTAAAAAACCAAATTTCATACATTTATCTACAAGTGGTAATAACCCCTTATGACTTCCTATTTTCAAAGGGTATTGTTTTTGCCTTACTGATCCCGCTCCAGGTTTCAATTTAATTCTCACAGGTTCTGTTTTTTTATCTCCTGGGCACCTCTCCAGCCCATACTATCAGAATCACTGAATCCTCAAGTTATGTTGGCAGATGGATTACTTCCAGTTTTGGAGACTGTAATGCAAAAATAGAAGCTTCCACATAATAAGGCTCTGGAATAATAACCTGCATCATAGTGCTTCACCACCAAAAACTGTAACGTTTGTTCTTTATCTTATTTGGGTACACAGAGCTTAGTTTACATCCTGTTTGTTTGAGTTACATCCCTTATCTAATTCTCTAGGACTTCTCTAAGATTATATTGTTTCTTATTTTTGCATTATGGGATACTGTGAGTCAAGTTTCTATTTCTCCTATCACCAGGGTCAATATCTGAACCAAAAGACCACACATCACAATCTGGCAGATGCCAGATTCAACCATTCAGAATATCAAAGCCTAAAATGTTTTCATTTTGATCTTTAATTGCAAAGTGAGGTTTATTCTCTACTTCCCATCAGCAGCTTTGTCTGGCCACTTCCCAAGAAGCGGGGCTTCAGCACACCTAATGGTTCATTAGCAGGCAGTCATTGGAGACAATGAATGCCCCCCTTCCTGCTCCTTTCCCTAGCTTTTATATCTGAGCTGACGTCATGTGGTAAGGAATATCCCTTTAGTTAGTTTGGGTCAGGTGACCTACTTGTGTCCCCTCCCAGAAGGAATGTTACAGTACTGATGCTGTGCTCAGCAGTAGCCAAAACACTGGTGTGTTATCAACACCCTCCTAGCTACCAATGCAAAGCACAGCACTGTGAGGGCTACTATGGGGAAATGAACTCCATCTAATCAAGACCCAATACAACTATATAGCAAAGCACAAACTCTAGTCCCGAAAGCAGCATTTAGTGTGCATAGAATAAGTTTCTTACCCAGTAGGTGACCCTATGGGGGGGTAGGTTCAGCCCATCAGCTGATCTCAGCAGTTTAGGTAGAGTCTTCCTCCAATTAGCCAGGCAGAAATGGAGCTGAGAGTTTGGATTGACAGGAAGCTGAACATGAGCCAGCAGTGTGCCCAGGTGGCCAAGAAGGCCAATGGCATCATGACCTGTATCAGGAACAGTGTGGCCAACAGGTCCAGGGAAGTGATTCTTCCCCTGTACTCAGCACTGGTGAGGCCACACCTGGAGTACTGTGTCCAGTTCTGGGCCCCTCAGTTCAGGAAGGATATTGAGGTGCTGGAGCAGGTCCAGAGAAGAGCAACGAGGCTGGTGAAGGGACTCAAGCACAAGTCCTTTGAGGAGAGGCTGAGGGAGCTGGGGTTGTTCAGCCTGGAGAAGAGGAGGCTTAGGGGATACCTCATCACTCTCTACAACTTCCTGAAAGGAGGTTGTAGCCAGGTGGGAGTCGGTCTCTTCTCTCAGGCAGCTATCAGTAGGACAAGAGGGCATGGTCTTAAGCTGTGCCAGGGGAGGTTTAGGTTAGATATCAGGAAGAAATTTTTTATGGAGAGAGTAATCAGGCATTGGAATGGGCTGCCCAGGGAAGTGGTGGATTCTCCATCCCTGGAGGTTTTTAAGATGAGACTGGATGTGGCACTTAGTGCCATGGTCTAGTAACCATGGTGGTACTGGATCAAGGGTTGGACTTGATGATCTCGGAGGTTCTTTCCAACCCGGCTGATTCTATGATTCTATTCTATGATTCTATAATTTTTCCCTATTTCCAACTTACTTTTATACTATTTCTTTATGTTTAGGTGGAGCTTGAGTGACTTTAGTCATAAGTACTTAATTGGATAGTCGTCCTTGCCATCTATCTCCCTCAGTGGACAGATATGGTGCAGTCTTTGAACTACAAAGTGTCACTATGTTCCCCTCCCTGCAGGATGTTTATGGAGGGAGGCCGTTGCACTTTCACGCTACTTCCCCCTCCATTGCATCCCCCCATAGCAGGTGCTTATCATTGTTTAGGGAACCTTCATAGGGCATGTTGACCATGTTCCATCTGGGAAGCAGCAGCTGCATTTTACCCTGTAATTCTTATTCTCCTCTAATTTTTAAGCCTATCCATCATTCCACAACTCTATTCAAACTCATACAAAATTGCTAGAAGGTCTTAACTTAAATGAAAGCCTACCTATTTCTCAGACGGAACGCACTACTGCAGGATGCAAATTTCCGTGTGATCAGATGTCGATACTTGTATTAGGGAGGGGTTCGAGACATACTGAAGCTTGAAAACCATGACACCGTTAAAAGTTTAACAAAACCCAATATTCATTACCAAGAGGTGGCCAACAAAATGAACAAACTCAAAAGGGAGGAAGGAGGAGAGATATAAGCCCCCAGCACGACCTCCCCAGTTACCCAGTTGTTGCCCATAAAGTTATCTTACCGACCTAGCATGCCTATAATTACCCATAGCAGAAGCTGCATCCTTGGAGAGTCAGTAAGTTCACAAACTGGCAGGCGTCCCCGCCAAAAGGTAACGTTGTCCTTGGTGTGAAGTTAGCTCCCCTCCAAGAAAACACTATCAACTTTTATACAATTAACTGAGTGACCACAACCTCCCAGGTGTGGCCAGCACTGCCCAACCAGAGGCCCTCAGTCCCACCTCCCGGTTATGTAAGGGCATCTCTTCTGCGCATGTGTGAGAACTTTGGAAATCCCCTCACGCACGTGCAGTATGTTTTGGGGGTCTTTCTTAATTGAGTCTGGGGGCGAGCCTTCCTCCCCTCCTCATCAAATTCTTCAAATGACCTTGGAGGACAAGTAGCCAATCACAGAACACCAATTAAAACAGTTTATACAAGAAGCTCTCTTCAAGGACAGCTTTCCTGTTTATCAGTGCTTGTTTTCCCATAACTTGACAGGGAAAGAGCAAAGCTTTCACAGGTGGCAGGACCAAACACAGACCAAAAGTATCAGCATAAATTCACCCTAGTACAATCCACTGTGTGGTCTGTGGTTGGACCATGACACAGGTGAGTAACTCATCTCCAAAAATGTGTAACAGTGAAAGTACAGACAATACTATCTTGGTAACCATGTCCATTCCCAGGAGGGAGATCCAAGTGGGTTCCAGAGATCAGCTACTGGGAGTCAACAGTTTTTAGGATAATCGTTCCCCGGTTGGCAGACCTAGTTTCTCAAGTTGGGACAAACAGGTGTGTCCACTCGTATGGGCCTGGACAATGCGATGAAACTCAGGGTTTCCTGCAAAATGTAGCTTTAGACTATTAGACAATTTTATACTGCTGGTAGACATCGAGTGCACAAATGGTATAGTTATTATGACATTTGTCTTTTGAAGCAACCACTATGCATACTGAAGCCCTGCTTCCTGGGAAGTGACTCGACATTGCCTACTAATGGAAAGTAGAGAATAAATCTTTTTTTTTTTATTCAGCACATGACCCTTGCTTTTATGACCCATGATTTTTTTCCATCTTGTTTTCTCCCATCCATCCTGTTGAGGAGGGGAGTGATAGAGCAGCTTGGTGGGCACCTGGCATCCAGTCAATCCACCACAGTCCTTTTTGGTGCCCAATGTGGGGCTTGAGACAACGGCAGTTTTGTATTAAGTGTGCTATAACTATAGTACTTATTAAGTGGCCAGTTCCTGTGCAGGACATGGAGTTTGTCAGCTGCACTGCTTATCTCTTTATTTTGCTGAGTTTGGGAACATGCTAACACAAACAATGGCTCTGTGCTTTGCCCTGACATTGATGGTCTTGCTCTGATGGGGACACTATCTTGTGGAGAGGGAGAGGGAATGCATTTCCCTCTCCCTACCCGGGATTGATGTGGATGGTTTAATTATGCAGACTTCTGAGGTCCTTGTTCATCCTCATGTGCGTGAACTGTTTAATACTAGCATATTATGGGGTTTGTGGAATCTGGTGTCATCATGGTATAAGAGAAGACAATTTTTGGGTGAGGCAATACTGAAATGTGCCTTGAGGCAGCTGGTCCCTGGGTGGCAGGGTGTGTGGAAGGATTTGGGCAGGTTCCTAGGGCAGTTATCACCTCCCATAACTTGTGATTTTACATCTGAACAGGCAAGTGACCCTGGCAAACTGACATGTCACCTGATAGAAGGGTACCTTGTCTACCCCAATGAAAATCAGCATCCCCTAGCACTGTACTGCCTACCAAGTCACAGTTCAGTACTCTCAGAGAACTGTGGTTGAGGCAGGGACCTAAACAACAACAACGATAATTGTCCCAGAAGAGAAAAAGAAACTGGACAAGGAAAACAATGGGTCTATATCAATGATTAGTAAGGGAGGAGGAAGAAGAGGAAAGATTTGATCAAGAAACCAGTCCTTCAACAAAGAAATGGGAAGAAGGAGTGAGAGAATTCAGACAGGAAGCAGAAACTACCAGGTCCCTGACCTCATCAGAACTTTATGTGAAAAGATTACAGCCACCAACCAGGTGAATGGACTGCTACCGGGCTGCTCCGATGCTGGGATAACAGAGCTGATAGTCAGCAATTGGAAGGTAAGGAAGTACAAAATCTGGGATCCCTTGCTAGAAATCAGGGGATTGAAAGAGGAAGAGCCCCCTCTATTGAGTAACCCAAAAGAACTATTTTGAGTCAGGTCTTGAGCAACAACAAGCCTTTGAGCAGATCAAACAGGAAATAGCTCATTCAGTAGCTCTTGAACCTGTCTGGACAGGACCAGCTTTGTAAAATATACTCTGCACGGCAGCTGGGGAGGATTGGTCTCACCTGGAACCTCTGGGAGAAAACATCAGGAGAAACCCAAGGTTGACCATTAGGGTTTTGGAGCTGGAGGTATTGAGGATCACAAGCCCACTACACACCAACTGACAAAGAGATATTAGCAGCATATGAGGGGGCTCAAGCTGCTTCAGAAGTTGTTGGGAGAGGAGCATGTCTTCTCTTGCCACCGAGATTGCCCATGCTGCACTGGATGTTCAAAGGAAACATCCCCTCGACATATTACTCAACCAGCGCTACATGGAGTAAGTGGGTAGCATTGATTACACAAAACCCAAATGGGAAAACCCGACTGCCCAGGAATCCTGGAAGACATCATGGACTGGCCAGAAGGCAGAGATTTTGGAGAATTGCCTGAGTAGGTGGCTCGTGCCCAAGAGGCATCACCATATAATGAGTTATCAAGAAGATGAAAGGCATTATGCTTTGTTTTCTGATGGATCCTGCCATAAGGAGCAGACCCACTGTGGCAGACTGGCAGGTCATCTTCACCTTGCCACACAGCATGACCCTGCTTGGGACCCAGTGGACCACTCACATCCCAGGTACAGGGGAGCAGAGGTGTCTGGTTTTTGTAGGGACTTTTCACCACTGTATCATATTAGTCAATTGGGGGTGACAGGCTTAACGGGAGAACCCCTGCCTCGGTCTGTGCAACTTCTTCCTCTGTCCAGAGTCCTCTGTGTCACTGCTGAGCCCTGCAGTGCTGCAGGGTCAGTCGTGCTGTCCATTGCAGCTGGTGCCGAACCCTGGGGGTGGTGGAGCTTCTCCCCCCTGTGGCTGGGGGCAGCCTGCCTCTTCCTAGCGAGGCCTAGTGACTACAGGGCTACCCGGAAGCCCATTGTGCCGCATGGAGTGCTGGGCTTGTGCCCCCACCCCCCCAGGCGTCCCTGGGGGTGGTGGGCCAGGTGCCTGTAGGAAGCACTCAGGCAGCTGTTCCCAGGGGATCGGGTAGTTGAATGGTGCGGCGCCGAGCCTGGCTTTTCCCAGGTCTTTGCCGAGGGGGGTTCTTGCATCTGCGTACTCATCCTCGTATCGGGAGGTGCAGCCCTGCCCCAGTGGTGGAGGAGTTGTGGCCTGCGAGTGGGGTCAAGGCGCAGAGATAGAGTAGAATGGCTGCTCTGAGGTGGGGACTGCCGTCCGGCTGCCTGTCCATGCAGAACTCCCAGAGGGATTAATTTACTGGCCTCTTGCGAGGATGGAAGCTTAGTTTGTACTTCCTTCCTAGGTTTTTTTTATTGTTATTATTCTTTAAATGACTTTTCTGAAGTGCTTTGGTGTTCCCCTGCTCTCTTGCATAGCTTTGCAGCCCATATAAAATCTTTGAATTTTTTCAGAATGGGACTTGCTTTATAGTGTCCACAGTGAAGTTAATGCACTTCTTCTATGTGTACATATTTGAACTTGTTCAGTGATAGAATCTCCACAGGCTCAAAATCACTCTTTCAAAGACTGGAAGTGGTATAAAGGGATTATAAGTATGTATCTCCCAATACTTCACGATATATCTTGGACCTCACTTTCTTGTGATATTTATTTTGCTTATCTCAATTTGGAGAGTGACAACATCACATTTCAGAGATAACTGCAGTTTGAGTTACAGGTGTGTAGACACCTAGTGGGGAGAAGAGTCAGTCTCCAAGCAAAATTCCTTGTTAACACTTCAATTCCTGTTATTTCATCACATCCTGGAGTACATGAAGTCTGATCTTCTATTGATGAAGCTCATAATTGCAGTGGAAGGAAAGTTCATGTTAGGCACTGCTTCCCTAGGGACTTTTGGAATAAGTATTAGAGAGATTGCAGTAAGAGGATATATGGTTATTAAATGTGCTAATTTAAAACTGTCGAAAATCTTTGCTAGCTTATGTGGGGGTGCTGGATCAGTAACAAACATGCACCTCTCTGGTTGGGTTAGCAGTAACATGGATTCACAGGACAGAAGAAGTTTTTCTTCTCAGTCACCAAAGAATGCTATTTTGTGTAGGAGGAAATGCTTGGGTACCAGTGGAGTGGGAGCCAGACATAATTTTTAATAGTGGGAGTGAAGGGGAAGTTTTCACGTCCCCTTCCTTTTCCACTTAAATTTACAGGAACCTCTTATGACTTTCTGTTGAATTTTAAATTTTATTACTGTTGAACTGCCCAACATAAGCTATTCTGCTGAGACACCAGAATTGTGCCTGAACTTGGCAGTCTTTCATTGGGATCAAGCTCTTAAACAGTAAATCAAAACCAAATGAGTGTTTGATTCTCTTACAGTACTTCCTCCTTTTCCATTCCACCCACCAAATAGTAATCCAATAATACATCATCTCAAATATAACAATGTTTCTTGCCTAAAGTGTATCTCAGTACCCTTGATGAGCTGAGTCTGTGATTTAATACGCCACAGTTTCAGTGCAACTCTGAGTAGTTAGCATTTTCCGGTTTCCAGTGTAGCATTTCAAATTATGATTGTGCTTGTCTTTTTAAATAGATGAAAGTGAGAAACAGTTGAAATAACATTTAGAAAACTTCCACTGTTCTGTATGTCTTTTTTGTTCTCCTGCAGATTATGAAAAGACCACTCCCTCCAATAAGTTTTGGGCATAAAGGTTTTGGGCTGGAGATTGTTGCCCATCCTTATCCTCTGCATAAACAGCAGGCAATTGGATACCCCAAGGGTGAGTGTTAGCACTAATTATTGTGAGCTCCTTCCCTGTCCTGGCAGACCTCTTGTGGGAAAGGGTTGTGGCTATGTGTCTTCAGGGAGATAACATGTAAAATCTTGCTGCAAGGTGTCCTGGTTTTGGCTGGGATAGAATTAATTTTCTTCTTAGTAGCTGATACAGTGCTCTGTTTTGGTGAATTCAGTATGAGAATAATGTTGATAGCAAAACGTGTGTTAAGTGGTGCTTACCCTAAGTCAAGGACTTGTCAGTTTCCCATGCTCTGCCAGTGAGGAAGTGCACAAAAAGCTGGGAGGGAGCATAGCCAGGACAGGTGACCAGAACTGGCCAAAGGGATATTCCACACCATAGAATGTCATGTTCAGTATGTAAACTGAGGGGAGATAACTGGAAGGGGACAATTGCTGCTTGAGAGTGAGCTGGGCATCGGTCAGCATATGGTGAGCAATTGCATTGTGCATCACTTGTTTTTCTTGGGTTTTATCTCTATCTTCCTCTTCTTTTTATTATTATTGTTATTTTAATAATATTTCTATATTTTACTTTGTTTCAATGATTAAACTGTTTATATGTCATCTCATGAGTTTGATTTTATTCTCTTTTTCCCTTGATTCTCCTCCTCATCCCACTGGGGGGTAGAGGAGCGAGTGACTGCATGGTGCTTAGTTGCCAGTTGGGGTTAAATCATGACAGTCCTTTTTGGTTCCCAATGTGGGGCATGATGGGTTGAGATAACTGCAGATCTGACCAGAGCATGCTAAAACAACTTTGTTATAAGCATTCATTGTCCTGGTTCAATAGTTGCTGGTTACAATGTTGATTTGTTTTACAGTTGTTGCACTTGTTCTCAGGGTTGTGTTATGTAACACCTTACTTGCAGCATGTGTTTACTGTTTTGGTGTTTATTGCCTTTGGGGTCTGGGCTAAGGCTATCATTTTGTTGCACTTGGTAGTATTTGCTTATGATAGAATTGCTGGTTGTGAAGCTAATCTGGTGTATGTACTAAGCATTGCCATCGCCTCTGTACTTTGGGAGTCACCTATTGGGAACTATTAATAATTACACCTTTTGCTTATTCTCCTGAGAGAACCAACCTATGGGGGAGACATCTTCCTACATGTTCCCCCCTTCCCTTGGTTGATTACAGTAGTGTTTGAGAATTTTGAAGATTTTTAATATCCTTTGAATACCCTTGAAACCAACCTGGTCCTTTTGCTAGGAACCAGCATGTTGCTGCATATGGTTCAGGTCTTGTTTAATGTTAAATGACTATTTAAGAACATTACCCAGAGATCTGCCTTGAGACTGGATAGTTCTGAGTGGCAGGGGGTATGGAATAGTATGGGCATACCTAGGACAATGGGCATCTCCAGTGTTTTGGAACTTCACCCCTGAACAAGTGCAGAATCCTGAAAAACTAGTAAAATATTTTGAAAAAGTGTCCTATCACCCTGGCAATCCCGGAGAGACACAAATCACTGCAATGTGCTGGGACCTGGCCCTGGCCTACAGCCATGTTCAACACTACTTGGTACACTCGAGGAAAAAAAGATCTCTGGATCTGACAACAAAATCGAGAGGCACTGCAGCTATTCCAACTCTGACAACAAGCACTGTAGTTTGAACCAGAGAGCCAACCTGTGCCGGCATCAGTTGCCCCTATACACAAGATGAAATTGACACGAAAAGCATCTCATTTAGTAAAGGAGGGCAAGGAGAGTAAAGCAGGGCCATCGCAGAAACAGGAGGAAGAGGCAGAACAAGATGAAGAGGTAACCACTTGATCCTTGTCCTTGAGTGAGCTGTGGGAGATTGGAAAATATTTCAACAGTCGTCCAGATAAGCCCATTATCACCTGGTTGCTCTAATGGTGGGATAATGGGGCTAGCAGTTCGTAATTGCAGGGTGAGGAAGCCAAGTAGCTGGGCTAAGGAAGCAGGCATTGACAAAGTGATGGGAAGAGGGACATGAGTCCTTAGTCTCTAGAGGTGAGTCCTTTCAAGCTGACTGTGTTGGAGACTGAAATCAGCCTGACTGGGAATGAGTGGCAAAAGCACCCAATTGTGACTGGTCTAGAGGCTCTGTGCATCCTTGACATAGACTATCTCAGGAAAGGGTATTTCAAGGACCCAAAAGGGTACCAATGGGCTTTCAGTATAGCTGCCCTGGAGATGGGGGAATTTAAACAGCTGTCTACCTTGCCTGGTCTCTCAAAGGACCCTTCTGTGTTTCTGGTTGCTGAAGGTCAAAGAACAAGTGCCGATTGTTACCACAACAGTGCACCGGCAGCAATATCACACCAACCAAGACTCTGTGATTCCCATCCATAAACTTATTCATTGACTGGAGAGCCAAGGAATGATCAGCAGGGCCCGCAGGTCACAGTTTGCTTTCACTTGGGTGTCCAGTATACCTGGAATTGACTGCCCCAGGGGTAGAAACACAGCCTGACCATCTGCCATGGACTGATCCAGACTGCATTGGAAAAAGGTGAAGCTCCAGGACACCTGCAATACATTGATGACATCATTATGTGGGGCAATAGAGCAGAAGTTTTTGAGAAAGGGAAGAAAATAGTCCAAATCTTCCTGAAAGCTGGTTTTGACATAAAACTAAGTAAAGTAGAGGGACCTGAAGAGGAGATTCAGTTTTTAGGAATAAAATGGCAAGATGGACATTGTCAGATCCCAATGGATATGATCAACAAAATAACAGCAATGTTTCCACCAACTAGTAAGAAAGAAACAGAAAGTTTCTTAGGGTCATGAGACTTTGGAGAATGCACATTCCAAATGACAGTCTTATTGTCACCCCTCTCTATCCAGTGCTCTGGAAGAAGAATGATTTCAAATGGGGCCCTGAGCAATGACAAACCTTTGTACAAATTCAAAAGGAATCAATGCAGTACCCCTCAGGCCAGTCTGAACAGGGCAAGACATAAAAAAATGTACTCTATACTGCATCCAGGGAGAATGGTCCTTCCTGGAGTCTCTGGAAGGAGTTGGGGATACAGGGGATCTAAAGCCGGCTATACTCCAACTGAAAAAGAGATAACGGCAGCCTATGAAGGGGTTTGAGCTGCTTCAGAAGTGTTTGGTACTGAAGCACAGCTCTTCTTGACACCCTAGTTACCTGGGTTGGATGTTCAAAGGGAGAGTCTCCTCTACACATCATGCAACTGATGCTACATGAAATAAGTGGGTTGCACTGATCACACAATGAACTCGAATAGAAAACCCCAGTTGTCCAAGAATTTAGGAAGTGATCATGGACTGTCCAGAAGGCAAAGATTTTGAAATGTCACCAGAGGAGGAGGTGACATGGTGAAGAGGCCCCACTGTATATTAAATTACCAGAGAGTGAGAAGCAATATGCTTTCTTTACTGATAGGTCCTGCTTTATTGTGGGAAAGCATCGGAGATGGAAAGCAGATATATGGAGTCCCCTATTGAGGTGCTTGTTTTGCATGAACCCCACTACTCACACCAAGGGGTGCAAGAGCAGAATTAACTTTATTACAAAGGGCATCAGTTTAAATACAGTGTTTAAATCGTGTCACATGATCTTTCAACCAATGACATTATAGTATTTCATTGAGCATGCGTGAGAGCCCGGAAAACTACAAGTCCCAAAATCCTTTGCTAGATTCTTCCTGAAACATGAACCATTACAACTCCCCTTTCCTTATATAATTAACAAGTTGTAAAACAGTACACTTCTTAAACATTTTTTATCATAACCAATCTTATCTTAACCATATATAAAAACCAGGACCTATTGTGATAAGGCCTTTATTGAACTGTTGACAACTTTATTGGTTCGTGCAATATTCCAAGCAACCTTAAATTACCCTGGGTTTGTAGATATGTAAGACCTTTTATTTGAGGGTGATTTTTGTGTGATTGGGTAAAGGCATCATCTTTATTTGAAAGGGAAATGTGTTATGTTGTGGATGTTGTGTTTGCTTGTGATTGAGGTAGTATTTGTATGTTCGTTTAATGCATCTTTATCATACAGTGTATTTGAGTTCACACACATACATATCTCCATGCAACTATTCTCATTCACACCACGGTGACCACCGTCTCATTCTCTCCTCACACATGCGTATTTGAACCTTTTATTGTGTCTCCATTTTGTTTTGTAGTGTTTGTTAGCGTGTTTTTTCTGGTTT
Source organism: Corapipo altera (assembly GCF_003945725.1). NCBI lineage: Eukaryota > Metazoa > Chordata > Aves > Passeriformes > Pipridae > Corapipo > Corapipo altera. The sequence goes on along the minus strand of NW_020885013.1, from coordinate 329,051 downwards.
TGTTTTATCAATTATTGTTTCTTTGTGATTGTTCTTGTTTTGAAGAGGTGTTAATGTAGATTTACACATATAGGGAACAGACCCATATATCTCCTTCCCCCCTTTTTTATTGTTGTTATAGCATGTTTCTTGATGTGTGGTGTGTTTTTTACTATTATTAGCTTTGTGAGTGAGTGCAGTATGTTGTGGAATGGAATATTTTCTGATTGGTGAGATATGTTTTAGTTTTTGTTGAATAATATACAGGATCATTGTTTGTGTTTATGGTTTTTGGAATTTCTAAAATTGCAAAACAATTAAGCTAGCATCCGATAATGTCTTCTGCTTTTTTCTAGTGTGTGTTGTTGCATTAATGTATTTGGAATGTGTGCGAATGGATGTGCATTATGTAAGAGTTAGATTTTGTATGACTAACATGGAATTATATGGTTTGTATTTTTACAAGTAAATGAGGATTAGTGAAATCTCGAAGGAAGGAGGTTTTGAGATGTGGAAGTCACTCTGTAGCATAGCATGAATCAGTTATAACATTCATAGGTTAATTACAAAACAACTTAAATGTCATATGGATAGGAGTAGGTTCTAAAACTTGTACAGAACCTTGGTCCAAGGTCTGTACCTTATTGTTCCATTGTCCTGTGACAGGATTTATCCATGTCACCGCAGTCCTCTTTTGTTTGTCCAGATGCAGATGGTCTCGGTGTCCCGTTCATTTATTTCTTGTAGTTGTTCTTTACCTTTAAAAACAGCCTTTGCAAACATGTTAATAATGGTTCAGTCAGTTTTAGATGAAAAATGGGCAGGAATAGTTGTGAATCTGCAGTTTTTCTGCAGTTATGTCTAGGATCGGTTAAAGTTGGTGAATAGTTTGAAAGAATTGCAGCAAGTCATTTTGTGTTATAGTGTCTTTTATTTCAAAGTTGAATGTTTAGGGACGATCCTTTGCTGTGTAGTCCTCTTTCTATCCAAGATTTGTTCTATGGTTGGGTCTATTGATTTTTTTTCCTCCAGTGCTTTGCAGTCCCATTTCTTAAATGATATTGGTTAGGGCAATCATAATCAGTTTTAATTTAGTCTCTTAGGCAATTGGGATTTGCTATTTTTGCATTTTTGCTGACATTATATACACTTTTCTATGATAACAAATACTTTGAGAGTGTTTGAATGTAATAATTAACAAACAGTGAGGATGTTTGAAATTCTAATACCTGCTATAGCAGAAGGAATTCTACCTGAAAGTCAGTGTGGTTTCAGAGCCAACAGGAGCACCATAGACATGGTATTTGTTCTCAGACAACTGCAAGAGAAGTGTAGGGAACAGAACAAAGGTCTCTATGTAACCTTTGTCAACCTCACCAAGGCTTTTGATACTGTGAGCAGAAAAGGTCTATGGCATATTTTGGAACATTTAGGTTGTCCCCCCAAGTTCCTTAAAATGATCATCTCACTCCATGAGGATCAGCACGACCAAGTCAGATATGGCAATGCACTTTCTGAGCCCTTTCTAATAAAGAATGGTGTGAAACAAGGCTGCATTCTTGCTCCAACTCTTTTCATAGTCTTTTTCAGCATGATGTTCCAAAGGGCCATGGTAGACCTCGATGATCAGGACGGTATCTACATTCGATATCGTACTGATGGAAGCCTATTCAATCTAAGGCGACTGAAGGCCCACACCAAGACCTTAAACCATCTTGTCCGGGAACTGCTTTATGCTGATGGCGTCACCCTTGTTGCACACACAGAAGCAGCTCTGCAGCATTTAACATCCTGCTTTGCAGACACTGCTGAGTTCTTTGGGTTGGAAGTCAGTTTAAAGAAGACAGAAGTTCTCTATCAGCCGGCACCTCAGGAAGTCTTCCATCATCCCCACATCGCCATTGGCGAATCAGAGTTCAAATCAGTCCAGCAGTTTAATTACCTAGGTAACCTCATCTCCTTGGATGGTAAGATTGACAGAGAGACAGACAACAGGTTAGCAAAGGCATATAGTGCTTTCAGAAGACTCCATAAAAGAGTTTGGTGAAATAAACGCTTGAAGAAAAGTACCAAGATCAGTGTTTACAGAACCATAGTGCTGTCTACTCTCTTATACGGATATGAATCATGGGTCATCTACTGCCACCACCTGCGTCTCCTAGAACACTTCCATCAACGCTGTCTTCGTACAGTCCTAAACATCCACTGTGTAGGGGGCGTGTCTAAAGGCACAGGGGATGTGCCGAGGTAACAGAGCCCAAGAGAGCATGCCCCGACATAGGTAACCTGGTTGGTTAGAGAAGTCACATGGTGTTAAGGAATAAAACCGCGCTGAGTTTGAAATAAAGCTCTTTGTCCACACCACCGCACGAGGAGCATCTTATTCCTTGTCATACAAGGGCCGCGCTGCTACATATGGCAACCCGAACAGCGACATTTCGCTTATATTAAACCAATTATCCTGGACTCTTTTAGCTTGTATTAAGCCACATATTCTCCTGAATCAGGAATTCAGCCGGTGGTTCCGGGATCGTCTCAATTCTCGGAGACGGGAGCCTTAACTGCAAAAAACCTTGACGTCAGTAATCCCGTTGTCTTAGTAGCATCTAAGAAATGGAAGGTAATTTAGGAGCTCAAAAAATATTAGGAAAGTGCACGAGAGAAGAGAAGAAAGAAGTTGAAGAAGAAACCGAAAGGTCGAGCAGCAACCGGATAGAGCAGAGGGTCCACACAACATCAGTGCGGTGAGTCGGACTGGGAGGCACCCCGCACGCCTAAGACTGCTCCCTGGGCGAGAGCGTACCTGCAGCTCGGAGACCCGAGCCGCGGAGCACCTTAATATCGTCAGGGAAAAGCCGTTGGTTCCCGTGCGTCGGCCAATCTGGTAAAAGCGGCCTTGCCGCTGCCGAGAGCACCAGCCGGACCTAGTGCAAGAAGCAACTTTGCTGCTACCGCCTCTTAACTTCTCCAGCCACCGCCGGGCCCCCACGGAGCCCCGTTTCAGTTTCTGTTCAGCAGAAACTGCCGGGGCTCCCTGCCTACTTGCCGCCTCCGACCAGCTCCGCGCCGAGCTTAAAGGCGCCGCTGCGACCCTGCCACCCTTCCCTCCGCGCGTACCGCAGTCTACAACCGCGGGGAAACGGCCGAGCCACGCACGTGCGCTAGCCGCCCCCCCGCGCCGCAGCAGGGACCCGCGCTGGGAGTATCCGTCTAACGGAGCCCAGCGCTGCCTTAACACCGCCCGCTGCCCCTACCAAAACCACACTGCGCTCAAAAGCCACGTGGAAAAGCAGAACTGCGCCACGACCCCCGACCGCAGCACCCGACCGGCACTCGCTGCCACGTGACTGAGCCGCTGCCGCGCCGAACCGCCGCCGCCGCGAACGCCGTGCCCGCTGGAGCCGGACCCGCGCCGCGCCGCCGCCGCGTGACTGAGCCGCCGCCGCTAGCCACGCGCCGAGCTGCCCGCGCGCCGAGGACGCCCGCGCCGACCCTACCCCGCGCCCGCCGTTTGCAACCGCATCGAGGAGCCCAACCGCCCCCCTGCCCGCCATCGCCGTCGCCCACTGATCCTGCCCCGCGCAGAGCCGCCGCCGCCCGCCCCTCCACGCCACAGCCGCAACAGACCCGGACCCCGCAGAGACGCCGAGAGAAAAAAACGCAGAGAAAAGACTGCCAGCTAAACAAAACTGCTACACAAAGGACTCAGAACACGTAGATAAGGTAAACACAGACACTTGTTTCCATAGAAACCTCATGATACATTGAAACAAAACACAGACACAAGTGATTGCCAGTTTTTGCAATATAAAGCAGTTTACTCGGTTATAAACTCTGCCCGCACAAAGCACACAGGGAAAAACAAAAAACCCACACCGCACCCCCCGCACACACTGCTGATAGCAGCACAACACAACATAGTAACAGAAACTCAGGGAAACATACCGGGGAAGGGGACGGGAGCCAGGAAAACACAGTCGCTGGGAAGGGACAGAATTGCCATGCAAGCTCCTGGCCTATGGGCCCACAGCAAACAATTCTGTTACAGCGATGGGGGAGCTAATTCAGCGACCATACCCCATTTCGCTGTGGATGAACAGCGACCACGTGGCCCGGTGTGGCCGCAACCATTTTCCCCTCCTCACATCCCAAACCCTGACCCTTCTCTTCCGGCCCAGGTCCAACCCCGCCCCACCCACAGACACGAGAAGGGAGGTGACCCCGCCCCCTATTCGCTGCCTGTACCGCCCACCACCCCCCAACAGGGAACTGGTCTCACCGAGGCTACAAAGGGGGAGAAATGGGAGGGATGGGGGGAGGGGGAGAAAGAGGGGGAGAAGGAACAAAACATGATTCCAACGGGAGGGATTGAAAAGGCAAATAGGGAGAAGTCAACTAACATGTGGGAACAATGTCTAGACAAGGCAATTCGTATGGAAAGCCTGAATGTTAATCAGGCATGCCCAGACGATATTAGTCAAAGCCAGTCCCCTCAGAGTCTAGCCCTGAATAGGGTTACAGAGAACCTGAGGCATTTGATAAGAGGTTCTGGTCTGTCTTTAACCAATATTTTCAAATATTTGGAGGCATTGAGTTACATCTATCTTTTCACCACATATGACTGGGAAGAATTGGTAAAATTAGTTCTCAGTAACACCCAATATACAGTTTGGTTAACTGATTTTCAGAAAAATTGCTCTATTCATATTAAATACCCACAGGCAGGCATCACGGCACACCAATTAAGCAGAGAAGCAAATTATAATATAGATTTACAATCAAAGTACCATAGAGAGATAGCCAGGCAAACCCTAAAAGCTATGGGAAGCATTCTCACTGCAGATCAAGATGATCATCTGTCCCCCATTAAAGAGTTACAAAGTTATACTGAGTTAAATTTAAGATGTGTAGACCAGCTGCAGTCCGCTTTGAACAAGCAAATTAAATACAATGAAGCCAGAGAGATGCTGTACAAGCATTTGGCTTTTGAAAGAGAAAATGCAAACTGTGAAAGAGTTTTGCAGAACCCTCCTGCAAGGGAGAACTGTGACTTTATTGAGCTGGTACAATTCTACCAGAACGCTAGCTCTGAGAAGGAGCTACCTGCCTCTTTAGCTGCAGCTTTAGATGTCCAGATAAGAGTACAGAAAGAAGTCAGACACACAGCTAGTTGTATTAGTTGTGAAGAAATAGGTCACTCTCACGAAGATTGTCCTTGGAAGCCCCTAATAGCAACATTCCATAAACACCCTAGCAACAGAGAAATGACTGAGTTATACCAAAGGTTCCATAAGCAAGGTAAAAGATGTGCTACAAGCATTATACTGCTTGTAGGAGCCCTTCTTGCTGTAATCCTTTGTAGTACTACTTTTCATGTGCAAGAAAGGAAACAAATTAAGGCAAGCCACAATATGCCAATAATCAGTCCCCAAAATACCTGTGTATCCTGGACCCCAAAAAAAGGTGACAGGTGGAAAACATTGCAAATGTTAAGAGTAGAACATGCAGTCAAAAAACATGCAGAAGCCTTGCAGATCGGACTGCCCCTACCTATAAGACTTCTAGCAAATTGGCCACGAGTGGTAACTGATTCAAAAAACCATTCCTTTACCATTCTCCTTCACCCGGAAGGTGCCCAGAAACCTTTCTTTTCCATCATGGTTTTAAACAGTGCACAATCTATGCAAAGTCACTGCTGGGCTGCCCTTCCTCAAAGGATGCAAAATACATCGATAAAGTATCAGACAGCCATAATACATCATTATGCAGATGACACATTAATAACCACGGCCACAAGAAATGAACTGCCATTTGTTCCTGCTGCTTTAACCAAAACCACCCAAGATGCAGATCTTCAGGTTGTTTCAGGAAGAATCCAACAACCACAACTCTGGACTTGCCCGAGACGAGAGAACACAGCAAAAAAAGTTCTACACAGCTGACACAACTCGAGGTAAAAAACATTTATATTTACACGAGTTGCAGAAGCCTCAGAGAGCTACCAATTGCTTAAAACCTGTTTTAAGCATAACCATAGGGGATCTATACCCTCTCTTTATGTTGCTAAGGGAGAACTTCAATTTAAAGTCTGACAAATTGTTAGCTGCAGAGGCAAACCAAATGTTAGAGAATTATACCAAGGTGATAAAAGGCAAACAGAACAACAGAGATGCTGAAAGGCAATTCTGCCTAGTTCTTGTTTCCAGCAGGTATGAAGCATTGCAGTTTGTTTCAGTGGGATCAAACTGAGAGAAACCCACTGTTGATTCTAAAACAGCTTTTTCTGTCATGCCACACCACCTAAAATCTGTGTAAGTTGCTAATATGTTTGCAAGTTTGTCATTTAGGGCAGAGCACGACTGAGAGAACTGGACGGAAGAAATCCTACCTTTACCAACATTCCAGCTTTGAAAGACAATTTGGATAGGATGACAGCTGAGGACGCCGGATTTTAAGATGCCCTGGCAAGTTTTAGTGGTAATATTTTAATTCACCTCCTTGAGCACAGATTGTGACAGAAATCTGCAATTTGCCTTTAAAGGCCACACCAGATGCAGAACTGAACCAGTGAAAGGCCTCAGGGCCTTCACACATGCATCTGGAAAACCACAAAATGCTGCAATGACTTGAATAAATCCTGCCACTGATCAGTAGGAAAACTACAGCCATGAACCAAGTTTCTGTATAGTTCTGAGACTGATTGTCATTCATGTTACCTTGGAAAAGTTTTTTGGATGTTATGATTGTGCTTATTATGCTATAAGGTTAATATCCTGTCTTGAAAGTTAATTTCCTTGATATATTGTTAACCCTTACCTGTTGTTTGAAATGCGTTCTGTTTGGTTCCTGTGAGTTGCAGAAAGCATGATTTCTATATATATGTACACAAATCACATCCTGACATGCCACAGACAATAACTGACAGTAACTAAGAAGCTGCTAAAGCAGCAATGTTTAACACTATACCCAGAGTTTTAAGGCAAGCAATTGTCTCATTCATTACATCAGAATACAGGTTCTCTAAAGAGACCATTCAAAACAATTAATAAAAACTACATCATCAAAGTGTGCTCACACTGTCAGGAAATTCCGGTCATGCCGTGTCAGAAAGTATTAACCCTAGCTGGTTAATAGCAAGTGAGTTCTAGCAAACAGATATATACATCTTTGAATTAGACATGTTGAAAATGTACATGCAAACAGATACACATCCACAAAGCATAACTGCTACTGCATCCACTAGACAAAACACAAAAGTGTAAAACACATGAGTTAGTTGCTTAGCAACCTTGATACACTTCAATAGATTAACATTAATAATAACCAGATACTTCCTATCAAATAGGAAAATTCTCATATCACGAGCATTCCACATTAAACCATAAAAGAGCAAAAGTACATCACATTTTGAAACACATGCTAAATTTAAACAAAAAGGGGGAGAACCAGTGTAACCTGTAAGAACATCTGTAAAAAGCTATGTATGTTATCAATTTTTGAGTTGTGACAGTGTTGAAAGAAGCAGGTCTGAAAAGCAGCACACACCTCAAGCGTTTGTTTCTCCCAAACTACTAATCATGGTAAGAATTGATTTCAGGACATTGGACGAGATCCCTAGATTTTGTGACTCAAACAGGATTCTCCCAAGTGTGTAAAACCCTATTCAAATATGTGACCACAGCAGCAGGAACCAGAGCAATGCAGAAGTTTGAAAAGAGTTATGTTATGTTTTAAGTTTACATTAGAAAATGACCAACGTGGTGAAACACAGTCTCTGAAATGTGTGTGTGTGTGTGTTCGTGTGTGTTCAGTGTACGGTGGCCACCGATGAATGAGATGAGTGAATGAATGAAAATAGTTGTTTGACTAATCCAATGGAAAACAAAACACCTCACAAAATAATATTACCTCAGCCACAGGTCGCTTTTAAGAAATTAAAGTTTGCTAAGATTACCCTGTTTCTTAAATAAAGTTAAATCTCCCAGTTATTAAAACCCTCAGATTAAAAAAGTTATAGTTTACACACAGATAAGATAAGCCCAAGTTAATAAAGTTATCTCTCCAAGTTGCACTACCCTATAGGAATATAAGAAAGTTTTAAAAATGTTTACAATAGAAGTATAAGTAATCAAGCAAGCAATGTACTGGATCACTGTGAAACTTGGTAACTTATAATGTTTTGATCGTTTGAATTGTTGTTTGCATTTTTGTTTGCACTGTTATCGTGACTTCTTTTAGATATTTAGGAGAGGGGTGATGTAGGGGGCGTGTCTAAAGGCACAGGGGATGTGCCGAGGTAACAGAGCCCAAGAGAGCATGCCCCGACATAGGTAACCTGGTTGGTTAGAGAAGTCACATGGTGTTAAGGAATAAAACCGCGCCGAGTTTGAAATAAAGCTCTTTGTCCACACCACCGCACGAGGAGTATCTTATTCCTTGTCATACAAGGGCCGCACTGCTCCACCACTGGTCAGATTATGTGACTAATACATCTGTTCTAGAACAAGTAGCAATCACAAGTATTGAGGCCATGTTGCTGAGAACACAGCTGCACTGGGCAGTGCATGTCTCAAGGATGAAGGACCACCGCCTCCCTAAGATCTTGCTTTATGGTGAACTTTCCACTGGCTGCCGCAAGAGTGGACCCCCAAAGAGAAGATACAAGGACTCCCTGAAACAACATCTCAACCTTGGCCATATTGACCACCATAATTGGTCTACTCTGGCCTCCAATCGGGAGGTCTGGAGACACACTCTCTATAACGCTGCTGACGCTTTTGAGAAAGCACGTAGGATCACCCTTGAGGAGAAAAGATAGCGCAGAAAGAATCGGACCTTGCAGAGTGTACCACCTGGGGAGTCTTTCTGCTGTGCCTTTTGCAACCAGACATGTCCATCTCCTATTGGCCTTTTTAGCCACCAACGCGCTTGCAACAAGCGTGGGTAGTGCCTTCCCAAATCTTCGTTCACAAAGCCTAACCATGATGATGATGACTTGCTAAACAAGTTTGGTTGTTTTTTAAGGACCATTGTGAGGCGGATATGATTGTTACGTCTGTTCTGATGTTAAAAATGTTTGATATTTCTGTGTTTGCCTCTTGTTCTAGTTGCTTAATTTGGGTAAAAGGTAATTTATGCATGTTTGTGTCTTGAATGGATTTAAAGGTTTGTATGTGTATCTATGTTCTTTGTTGCAGCCCAGTGGGGCATCTTTGGGCTTGTATTGTGTGAGAGACTTGTTTATTTTGTCTCATCAAAGCATTTGCAGTAGTTGTTTGTAAAGAGTTATGTGTTTTTGCAGCTGAATTTGTAATTGGTTGTTTCTTTGCTAATTGTTTGGGTTTGACTTCCCATGTTGTGTATTGCATATCAATTCCTATTACATGAAACAGCATTTTAAAATTGTGAGAAGTAAACACTTGATTTAGGGCCCCTCCCAACACGTCCATCCTTCCCCCCAGGAACACAAAAGAACCTTTTAAAATAGCAGATAACTTGCCAATTAGTAAGGTTGCCTTTTTGTGACTTAGAAAGTTAAATATAGCAGCTGATAGCTGTATGTCTGCTGTACTTTGCAGTATTACCTTTGGATTGCTAGCTGTGTTGGTGGGTGGTTTGTGATGCCCCAGCTGAGATTTCTGCAGCACGAAACCAAGGGCTCCTGGCATTGAAATATATACTGTCCACCTTAGCACTGGCAACTTTGACTTAACTGATAGTCTCGGCTTGGGCAGGCATATGTTCCATGCAGTCTCCCAGTCTGTATTTTCTTCCTCGGGTGGAAGCAGTACCTGTAGCCATGTCTGCTGCTCTTCTTCTGCAGGATCTAAAACTGTTTGTCCTTCTGTCGGTTTTCTTGTCCCGCTGAGCTCGAGCTGCCACAACTCGACCAGGATCTCTGGGGAGTTAAGTTCTCATCTTCTTCATTAGGCTGTCTGCGGCATAGAAGCTACTCTGAGTTTGGCGGTGGTTGCATTTGCTCCGAGGCTGGCGAGGACTGTGGGTCGGTTCCTTGGCAGGAGTAACACGGCAGTGCTTTTGTGTCTGTGCATTTGTCGCATGTTGGTTGCGTAACCGGTGGGGATGGAAGAGGCACCTTCACTTCTGCCTCGTGGCAGGAGTAACATGTCGCTGCGTGGTCACTCTGCGGTGATCCCGTGGTCGGGGCTGCTGCGTAACCTAAAGGAACCAGTGAACCTCCCCCACCTCCATGGCAGCCGCCAGCGCACTGCCCCCCGCCTCCATGGTCGGCAACGACAGGAAACCAGCGGCTCGCCACACTGCCACTCTGGCTCCCGCCGACTCTGCGCCATTTTCCCCCATGCCACATCCCACCACAGCACCCGGGGGGAAGGGGCTCGACCGCAAGCAGTTCCGCGGTGACCTCGGCCGCTGCGGCGAACACCGGTATGGCTGGCTGCACAACCACCAGGACCACGCCGGTGGCCCTGCGCCATTCGACGCACTGTCCCGCAGCAGCTCCGGTTGGCAACTGAGCCCCTGCTGCAGGGACCAGGCTCGCCGTGGCGGGAAACCAAGAGGTCGCGTGCGTGGGGGGGCGAGTGCCACGCCCGACCCTGCACACAACCATGCAGTCGCGGTGGCGGCTGGGGAGGGGGTGGAAAACAGAGCACATGGTTCCAGTGTAAACTCAGTGCCACGTGTTTCTACACTACCCGCTGCCTCTGCACCGACCACCCCTGGGGCTCCCTCTCCCCTCCTTCTCTCCCCCTCCCACGGAATTCCCCCCATACCATCACTGCCTTGCCATGCAGTCGGGGGGGAGTTTGGGGCTGCAGTGGGGCTGGGGGTAAAAAAGTCCGTTGTCCCGGCTGTGTTTGTTCTTTTATAATGTGAGTTCAAGGCACCCATAACTTCTTTCCATGCTGCTAAGTTCTTGAGAGCTTCCATATCACCTTCACTTGTTTTTTCAATTAACCTGCTCCCAATTTTTCTCCAAGATAGCACTTGGTGAATTCCAGTTGAAGGTAGAACCGGTTCATTTATGGAAATCCAATACAATAAATCCCATAATTTGCTTTTTTCTATGTTTCTGTTCTGTTCTTGGAAAAAGTGGTTAATTGCTTCAGCTGTCTGTTTAATTTCTGGAGAAATCCTCTCCTTTCAGGAATACCACCTTCCCATCTCGCTAGATTTTTTAGGTTACCTCTGTGTGCTGAAGCTGAAGTTTTCTTCTGTTGTCCTTTTTCGTCCTTTTTTCTTCCTGTTTTGACATGTTTTGCAGAGGTAACCAAGTGCACTGAATTCTTCCTTTTTCCTTTTGATTCTAGTGAGATGGAACACCCCCGGCAGACATCCCACAGCTGTTGCTCCTGGTTTCCAATGCCTGTTGAAAGCCCCAGAAAATTGGGTGCCATTTGAGGTGCTTGTTTTGCACGACCCCCACTACTCACACCAAGGGGTGCGAGAGCAGAATAAACTTTATTACAAAGGGCATCAGTTTAAATACAGTGTTTAAATCGTGTCACATGATCTTTCAACCAATGACATTACAGTATTTCATTGAGCATGCGTGAGAGCCCGGAAAACTACAAGTCTCAAAATCCTTTGCTAGATTCTTCCTGAAACATGAACCGTTACACTCTATGACAAGTCACAGAAACTGGTGAAGGAGAAGGTGAATCGAGTCAGTTTGTAGAGGTTAAAGCCATCCAGTTGGCCTTGGACATTCCTGAACGAGAAAAATGACCAATGCTTCATCTCTATGCTGACTCATGGATGGTGGCAAATGCCCTGTGGGGGTGGTTGCAGAAATGGAAGCAGAATAACTGGCAGCATAGGGGTAAACCCATGTGGGCTGTTGCATTGTGGCAAGATATTGCTGCCTAGGTGAAGAACCTGGTTGTGAGGGTACGTCACGTAGATGCTCGTGTACCCAAAAGTTGGACCACTGAAGAACATTGGAACAACCAGCTAGGATTGAAGTGGCTCAGGTGGATTTGGATTGGCAACATAAGGGTGAATTATTTCTAGTTCAGTGAGACAGCTGACCCAAACTGGCTTAAGGGATATTATTAGTAACATTATTATACTTCACTTTGTTTCAGTTATTAAACTATCCTCAACCCATGAGTTTTGGGTTTTTTTCCCCACAATTCTCCTCCCTATTCCACCATAGGGCAGAGGGGGAAGTGAGCGAGCAACTGTGTAGTACTTAGTTGCCAGCTGGGGTTTAACTCTCTTTCCAGGAAGAGCATGTATGCACGGTTCTGCGGCAGAATGTTTAAAGTATGTGGCCAATCTGTGGCATGTACACCCGAAGAAGGTGTGACCAGCTATAAGAATCAGCTGAACTTGAGTATGGAGACCCAGAAGTGCCAGCAAGCTCAGGAAAAGAACTGATTGGAAGAATATTGCTGGACATGCAAGAATATTGCTGGACATAGAAGAATGGAACGCATTGTTCTGCAACAATCATTGACTCAGAATAAATGCATCAGTAAAATCATCAGTAGTGAAATGACAGATCCTGGTGTTTTTTTATTCTCTTGTGGATTTTATTACTTAGACATTGTTATTGACATTTTTATTATTCCATTTAATGCATCTTGAATCTATCTGTACATAAAAAATATACTGGACAATTGCATTTTCATACTGTTTCATAACTCTTGTGAACATTAAATTGTTTACCAAGATGAGTGTTGAAGGTTATCAATACAGAGCTTTATATGACTACAAATAGAGCGAGAAGAAGGCATTGACTTGCACTTAGGAGATATATTAACTGTGAATAAAGGTACCTTACCAGCACTTGGATTCAGTGAAGGGGAAGAAGCAAAGTCTGAGAAAATTGGTTGGCTTAATGGCTTTAATGAAACCACAGGACAGAGAGGGGATTTTTCATGAACTTTTGTAGAGTACATTGGAAGAAAAAATATCTCCCCCAACTCCAAAGCTTTGTCCTTGTTGATCCCTTCCTGTAGCACAAAGTCCTGCAAAAGTTGAAGCAGAGAGTGAACAACAAGATTAGCACTGTTCTCCAAAGACTTGTGTGTGTGTCCCACATTTTTCAGGTATTTTTGTTTCAAAGACTTGCATGACCATACATTTACATATATAATACATGCTGGTCAACTTTTTTAGTGCATGCCTCATTTCAGTCAGTTAAGAATTGTTTCTGTTTCATACAGTTCATACACTGTAATTTCATGTGCTTAGTCTCTGTGGTACCTTACTGTAAGGTACATCTCACGGGTTGGAAAGTATGCTTATAATTCACAACTGTAAAGACTTAAATGCAAAATGAGCAGGGCAACATTTATTTTAGGTTTCTAAGAAGCTGATGGAAGTGTTTTCTTTTACGTTTTATCAAACTCGCTATTGAGAAACTTGGTGAATCTGGCAATACAAATTCCAAATAAACAGTATGTTCCTATAATAAATCTATTGCTAACAGCAAAAAATATGTACTTTGTCATAGAGGTTTACATGTGGCATTAAAAGTAAGAGCAAACATTTAAAACTGAACAATGAAATGATAATAGAGAAATTCAGATTTAACTTTTTGTTTTGGGATAGGGCATGAGGTAGCAAAAAATAGCACTTATATAAACAAAGGAAGATATTTCCATTGTTTAAACATAAGTTGCTTTCTAACCTACATTTACAGCAGTTTATTGGATAGAGCTCAGATTTCAATCAGAACTCTTCTTTTAGTAGAAGAGTCTTCAGAATTGGAAAAACTTTAGGTTAAAAAAAACCAAACAAACCAAAGCAAAAACAAACCTTCCTCAAAGTAATTTGTCTGCTTTACCTACCTGACATTCAGATATTTTGTGTTTACATATCAACAAACCAAGTCCATCTCAGGATAGATTTTATGTTGGTCTTTCACTTCTCAGAAGTTTAGAATGCCTTATTGTAAGGTGATAGATAAGACCACACAAAAGAAAAAAAAGGCTCCTGATGGTTTCCTGGAAAAACCCTGCACCTGGGGAGGCATTCCCAGAAACTGATAAAAGGATTAAAAGGAAGAAAGGAGTGATATGGAGATAACATTTTTTCCTGAACATCCTGGCGGCAGGGAACTTGGGAAGTAGACCCTTGGGCCTATTTCATTTGTCTATCACTCCAAAAATTAGTTTATTGACTACAGACACTCAAACTGACTAAAGAAAAAGGTATAAAAAGAAATTGGACATAAAATCAGGGAGAAGTTCCATCAATGCTGCGGAGGTAACCAATGGGTTACCTTTTCTCCCTCCACCTTCTCAGGATGCTGTGGGGTGAGCACTTTATATATATACACTAATTTTACTTTTGCTCCATAGTACTTTAAAATTTTTACTTATTACTTCATTGTAAGTTACTTTTGATTTAGCATGTGTGCCTATGCTTTGTATTATTATTATTACTACTACATAGTTTAAGTGTGCTTTTTTTGCAGTTAGACCCTATTCCAGACACAGTGAATCCCATAAATTGTCATAAATTTGTATTTATAAATGGGTTATTTCATGAACTGTTAGAGTGGGTCCTTTTTTAGGTGCTGACAGTTTCATCGACAGCGAAATAACTCATAGGAAAAACCTGCTGAGGGGTTTTTCTACCGCTATTAAGTGCAGTCCCTATATATAAAAGGTATCAAATGTCCTGTCCATCTCGGTGAATCTGTTAAGCGAAGAGTCTCATTAGGTGAGATACTAACAGACTGATTTGGATATTAAAAGGCTTTGATCTCCCGGGGGACACTGATAGCCAAAAAAAAAATTAATACAGGTTGGACAGAAAGTTCTTCTTTTCTGCCCCTTTTCACGTGACACTTATATTGCTTCAACATCTAATACTTCTTAAATTCTTAGTATTTCTAGCTGTAGGAAATGCAGGTTGTAGTATGTGATCCTGATTCTCAAAGTGGCACCATAGTTCTAGATAGTAACATCATCCTCTCCCTCCATAGATATGTTTGCAGCATCACTTGTGGATTTATGATATCAGTTTATCAGCTTCCATCCCACTTTGCCTAAGAGTTTATATTCTGCTGTGCTGATAATCAAAGAAGATAAGAATGAAAATGTAAAAACTTGTATGGGGAAATCAAGTGGAAACCTGGCAGAAGTATTTCTAGGTTGGCAGGAGCTTAATAAATATCTGAACTGTTTAACATAGGGATATCCTTAAGCACTCAAGAATTCCTTGTAAGTATGTAATGTCTAGGTGTATATTGTTAGAATGAAGGTGGGGGCAGATGGGGGTGTAGTGACATTTTAGGTTATACTATCCCTAATTCTTAAGTCCTCAAACTCTTCAGCCTCTAGTCACTCTTGCCTTAGGAGACCGCAGAGAAAAAAGACTCCAGACCAATTTAGTGCATAAGATAAGATAAAGAGAGTAGGTCCTTTAATCTCAGGCATGAGGCCCAGGGAATACATATGACATGTGCCTCTAGACAGTGGTTCTATGATTTTATAATAAGGTCCATCCAATCCCAGGTCTATCCACCCCTGGTTCTGCCCCCTGACATGCCCCTTCGGGAAATGGGTTTGGGGTCTTTGGGATCCCTTCTTCCTCATCTTCATCTTCTTCGCAACGCGCACAGTCCTTGGAGTTCCTCTGAAGTTCTGGGCCTGAAGGTCGCTGTGTCTGTATGATATCGTCTGGTCCAGGCCTTAGGTTGCTTTTCTACACTTCTACCTTGAAAAGAAGACTAAACACGCTAACGGAATTTAGAGATTGATATGGAATGGGGTAACAGGGTGTGTGTAACTACTATGTTAAGGGTAAGGGATATAATACAGCTACATTAAAATCTACATTTACTACACAACTACTTCTAAAATCTACAAAAGTTAAAAAACCCCAAAAAACTCTGAGGCATCAGTCCCCCCTTTAGAGATGGACAAAACTCAATCTTGTCCAACCTCTACCACCTATACTTAACATTATTCCAGTAAGATGACTAACACCTACAACACTAACCATACAATAAGCTATTATGCAGATCTAACACTGTATGCAACTAACATGAATAGTTGTTTTATCCAGGTTCAAATTTGGTAACCATGAAGTAAGTTTATAGAAGATATCTCTGTAAACCTAATGAGACAGTCTCAGGAATTGCCCAATGTAGGATTTAAACTTGTAGCCAAATTTTAGCCAAATCTATAGTGCAAATACAGCACTCACTTTCATAAAGAATATTGGGTGCATTTTACTAAAACCAAATGTAAATTTTGGTTCTAAACCTAATCCGTAGTTACTGGTGGTATTAGATAATACACACAGAAAAATAGTTCAAACATAATTTTCAGAGTTTGTAACAGTTTCTGTTGTTCCACTTGTCTCAGTCACAGATCTATAGGCCAGTTAGGAACTTACCAGCTCCCTGACACTGCCAGCAGCTCATCCCAGAGGCCTTGCACTCTCTGGACAGATTCCAGGTCTGTCTGCGGGGACAGGCCTCCCTGCCACAGTCTGCCCCAGACTACAGTCGATCATCTTTATCTCATGGAGTGTTAGTGCAGGTACCTCTTGCCTCCACAGATAAAAGCATCCTCATGTTTTGGGTTAGGTGCACTCATGTATATGGTTTCTTGCTAGATTGATTCTGAAAATGGGGTATTTACTTTTGAAAGGAAACACTACTCTTGTATAATTCCTTGATTTTAATATTAATGTGCACTGATCACGTAACATTGGTTGTTTTCTTAACCTACCTGCAGAGGTGGTTGTCTCCATCATATGTAACTGCAGAATAAACATACCTCAACACCGGTAGGTCATCTTGAGAGGCAGAGGGTGGAAAGAAAATCTGATTCTTCATTTATGCATGCTGCGGTGAAGTAACAGTCATCCAAGACTTTGATGCATTTATTGCTTTAAACTCAAAGTAGTGCTTTATAACTTACTTGGTTTCTGTACTCATGTTTGTTTGATGCTTCTGTTCACAACTCCATGCTGTTAGCTGGCCACAGTGCTGCACTGAAAAATTCTGGTTTTAATCTTGCAGTTTCCAAACCTGTAATGGGACTGTGTTCATAACAGACATTTATGGAAGTTTCAGCTGCTGGGAGTTACTCTGAAATTCTGCTGCAGGTTTAGGGGGGTCTGTTTAAATGTAGGCTTTTCTGCTTCTTTGGGATGAAATGGTGCCCCAAACCTTAGTGACTAGATCACTTCTAAACTGAAGTTTATTTCCTTTAGATGGAATACTATTTACATATAATGTATTTATTTTTAACAGCTTGGGACTGAGGATTTGAAACAAGAAAATGTGATAATTTAACTGGGAATCTTATTCTCGAAGTCTGCACACGTGATCCTACCACACTCCAAAATGTTTAAGA
The DNA here is from genome assembly GCF_003945725.1 of Corapipo altera. Classification (NCBI taxonomy): domain Eukaryota; kingdom Metazoa; phylum Chordata; class Aves; order Passeriformes; family Pipridae; genus Corapipo; species Corapipo altera. The sequence continues at coordinate 311,763 of NW_020885013.1, read as the reverse complement.
ATCAATTTGCAATCCAACTATCTATTTTTCTGATTTAAAAAAAAAAGTTCCCATAAGTCCTTTTGAATTAAAGATTTAGGGCTTCATGTAAAAGGTTAGGCACCTTCAGTAATGCTCTAGGATGAGGAATTAGACCTCCTTCAACAGAAGTAGGGTTTTTTTTCTTTATAATTACTTTATAATAATTTAAATAATCTTAAGTACTTATTTATTCTGAATTCTTTTTTTCCCCTGACCTTGTTAAGCTTGATCATTTGTTCATTAGTGTCTGGATTCTTTTGTATTAGATCAAATTTGCAATATTTAGGCACAATGCTGCAGGTACTCATGCACAAATAATTGTAGGCATCTAAATAGACTGGGCAGTCAATGAGGCTAGTGACATGGGCAGAGTTGTTCATTAAGCCAGTGTCTTATGCAATCACAGTCTTACTTATAGGGGACTCTTTAAGTATTAAAAGTTAATTTGAAAACAAATAAAACTGTTGATGATCTCAAATTCTATTAAAATATTTATTTATTACTATTGGGTCAAATCTTTCCACAGATTTTTATTTTATTGGTGACCCATTTAAATTTCTAGAACCATTGGTCAAGACCAGAACTGGGGCTCTTTGAATGAAATTTTAGGACTGTTGCATTTTGCCTGTCATACCCTTACCTTTGTCAATGAAATAGTAGATTTAGTCTAAGATTGTGGGGCTTTTTATAACTGTATCTGAAAAGATATGAAAATTAAGGGGATACAAGAGGCCCAGGTAGTTTCTAGCACATTTCAGTTTCAGACCTGGTGCAAGTCAGAGGTATAGCAAGGCAGATTTAATTCCTGTTGCTGGTGTGAGGCTCTCACTGCCTGTATTGGGGCTACAGGGGGGGCTTCTGTGAGAAGTTGCTAGAAGCTTCCCCTATGTCCGATAGAGCCAATGTCAGTTAGTTCCACAACAGACCCACTGCTGGCCAAGGCTGAGCCAATCAGTGACGGTGGTAGCACCCCTGTGATAACATATTTAAGAAGGGGAAAGAAGTTACTTCATGGAAGGAATTGTGACCAGAGAGGAGTGAGAATATGTGAGAGAAACAACTCTACAAACACAAAGGTCAGTGAAGAAGGAGGGGGAGGAGGTACTCCAGGCACTGGAGCAGGGATTCCCCTGCTGCAACCTGTAGTGAAGACTATGGTGAGGCTGGCTGTCCTCCTGCACCCCACGGAGGTCCACAGTAGAGCAGCAGGTATCCACCTGCAACCTGTGGAGGAGCCCTCATCGGAGCAGGTGCATGCCTGAAGGAGGTTGTGACCCTGTGGGAAACCTGCACTGGAGGAGGTTTGCTAGCAGAACCTGTGGACCCTTGAACAGAGGAGCCCACATTGAAACAGGTTTGCTGGCAGGACTTGTGACCCCATGGTGGACCCACGCTAGAGCAGTTTGTTCCTGAAGGACTGCACCCTGTGGAAAGGACCCACACTGGAGCAGTTTGTAAAAACCTGTAGCCTGTGGGAAGGACTCACGTCAGAGAAGTTCATGGAGAGCTGTCTCCCATGGGACGGACCACACATTGGAGCAGGGGAAGGAGTCCTTCCCACTGAGAAGGAAGCAGTGGCAGAAACATGTGATGAACAGACTGCAACCCCTGTCCCCCTGCACCGCTGGGAGGAGGAGGTAGAGAATTGGGAATAAAGTTAAACCTGGGAGTAAGGGAGGGGTAGGGAGAAGACATTTTTAAGATTTGTTTTAGTTGTCATTACACTACTCAGATTTCATTGGTAATAATTTCAATTACTTTCCCCAAGTCAATTCCATTTTGCCTATGACAGTAATTGGTGAGTGATCTCTCCCTGTCCTTATCTCAACTCACGAACCTGTTGTTATATTTCCTCTCCCTTGTTCAGTTGAGGAGGGGGAGTGATAAAACAACTTTGGTGGGTACCTGGCATCTAGTCAAGGTCATACCACTACACCGCCTTTTTCCTTTGTATTGAAATGCTTTCTTTTTTAAATTGGAGCTAGTAGGGCTGGTTCCTCTCACTTAACCCTGTCTTGCCCAACTACTTTTGAAAATTAAAAGTGTCCCGAGACCAACTGTGATTTGTGAACTTTGATTCAGCTCATACAGCTGCATATATTTAGAGTTGGTTCATACAGTATTGTTCTTCTACTCGGTTTGTGAAGGTTGATCTTAAGCGGACTTTGGAGCATAAAGTTTTGAGTTATTGACAGAAATATTTTCTGATTTAATTTGGAATTCTAAATTACTGCTTTGAAATGAATGTCAGATTGCAGAAGGCAGACCATAACTTTATATCAATAAATCTGTCTGGTTTGATGTTTTGGTGCTGTCATGGTTTGAGAGCTCCAAAAATCCAATTCCCTAGTCCAAACCCCCTCCCACATCTCAACCCAGTGTGAGATGGATTTCCAGACACTACAAGAGACTCAAAATGGGGGAAAGGGAATATATATTACAATGACTATACAAAATAAATACTACAATGCATTATATACAATCTTAACTATCTCTACCATGACATAAAAGTATTTACAATGGATCAAATCTCTTCTCCCCTCCAAATAAAAGTCCAGGAGGGAAGAAGGAAAAGATCCTTTCTACTTTCAGAACAACAGTCTCTCTAGGGCAGCAGTCTCTCTGTTTCGCTCTTCCATGCAGCAGCTGTAGCTGGATCTCTGCCAGTACACACGAGGGGGTATCCAAGCCCCTCGGTCCATCGTCTCCAAGCGAGGGTCTTCTCTTCCTTAGACTGTGTTCACCAGGACAAGGGTCACTTCACTATGTCGTATCACGAAGCTCAGGGGTCTTCGTGATGGTCCCTATCTTCAGGGGATTCAAATTCCCCTTTGCAGAGCTCTGTGCTCTGTCTCAAGCAACGGGGGGGGGGGGGTAAGGTCACCCCCTTCGCATTCCTTCTCTGAGCTTTTCAGTTCTTTTCTGCAGTACTGCTGCAGTTTTAGGACTTCCATTCAGTAGGAGTCTATCCTCTCCGCTTAGGAAAGGTCACAAAAGGAGTTTGGGAGTTTTTGATTCAGTTCTTCCCCCAGAACTCTGTCTCTGTCTGTAGAGCTTAGTCTTGTTCTCTCTCTCTGCTACTGGTTCTCTTTCTCTCTCGAACAACTCTGTGTCTTCCTTGGCTGCATGCTGTTTGCTGCTCCTTATCTCTTCTGACTCTCTGCCACCGCTCTCTGGACACTGCTCCTGCTGCTTCTTACAGTGGAGAAAACTTCTTTAGTTTTCTAGCTACAGGTACTTAGCCCAGTTCTAGCTACAGGTACTTAGCCCCCCGGGGGCTGGGGGGGCCAGAGCCCCCCAGGGGGGTTCCTGCCCTTTCTCCTCGTGGCCTTACAACATGGTCACTCTTCCAACAACTGTAGGGAGCATGTCTGAAGGCACAGGGGATGTGCCAGGGCAGTGGGCCCGAGAGAGCATGCGCAGGTCACATATAACTCTATTGGTTGAAGAAGTCACATGGTAAACAGGGATATAAGGAGCGGGAATTTCGAAATAAAGTCTCTTTGACCACATCACCTCGAGGAGCGTTATCATTCCTTGTCATACAAGGGCAGCTGTTACTACAGTTGGCAACCCGAATCAGGGGCACATTTTAACTTACATTAAGCTAAATACCCTGGACTCTTTTAGCTTATATTAAGCCACATATTCTCCTGAACCAGGAGTTTAGCCGGTGGTTCCGGGATCGTCTCCATTCTCGGAGACGGGAACCTTCACCGTAAAAAACCTTGACGTCAATAAAGCCGTGGTCTTAGTAGCATCTAAGAAACGGAAAGTTAATTTAGGAGCTCAAAAAATATTAGGAAAGTGCACGAGAGAAGAGAAGAAAGAAGTTGAAGAAGAAACCGAAAGGTCGAGCAGCAACCGGATAGAGCAGAGGGTCCACACAACATCGAAGCGGTGAGTCAGACTGGGAGGCACCCCGCATGCCTAAGACTGCTCCCTGGGCGAGAGTGTGCCTGCAACTCGGAGACCCGGGCCGCGGAGCACCTTAATATCGTCAGGGAAAAGTCTGTTGGTTGCCGTGCGTCGGCCAATCTGGTAAAAGCGGCCTTGCCGCTGCCGAGAGCACCAACCGGACCACGTGCGAAAAGCAGTTTTGCCGCTGCCGCATCTTAATATCCCCAGCCACCGCTGACCCCCGCGGAGCCCCGCTTCAGTTTTCTGTCCAGCAGAAACTGCCGCGGTTCCCCGCCTGCTCACCACCGCTGACTGACCCTGCGAGCGTGCTTAAAAAGCACCGCCGCAAAAGCCCCCGCGCCGCGTTCAAACCGCGTGAGGCTTTACCGAAGACGCCGCGCCGCTCCTTCCTGATACAGTGCGCCCCGACCCCCGCACCGCCCAGTGAACTGCGGGAGCCCCGGAACCGTCGCTGCCGCGTCGAACCGCCACCGCCGCGAACGCCGTGCTCGCCAGAGACGAAACCGGACACGCACCAAGCCGCCGCCGCATGACTGAGACGCCGCCGCCAGCGCCGCCGCCGCCGTTCGCCGCCTTAGCAGCCCGCACGCCGATCGCCTGCACCCCAAACGCCGCTTCTGCAGCCAACCCCGCACCCGTCGCTACAGCTGCCCCTTGCCTGCCGCCGCCGCGCCGCCACTTGCAGCCGCACCGGGACGCCACAACCCAGTCGACAGAGAGCCAACACAAATCAACAAACCGACAGACCCTCTTCAGCAGCGCACGCTAGCAGCGCCGAGACTCAAAGGTAAAATGGGAAACTTTTTCCCCACTGAGCTCACACAAGACACAGACGCATTAGCTACACTGCTGAAACCTTATTATGTACAGGTTACAAGGGTTGAATTAACAGAGTTGGTACGGCTCATTAAAGCAACCGTACCAGAACTGCCTCTGGTTGAAGCCCTCAACATTCACATTTGGGACAAAATAGGGAACCTCATCAAACTCAAGGCTCAGGGAGGAGGCTCCCAAGCAAACAATGCTTACCCAGCCTGGCAAGCTATAATGACTGCATTAAACAGAGCCCACCAAAGAACGACAAACTCACACACCCCCACTCACGCTGCAAGCAGCAGCCCAACTCTTACACGCCGAAGTTTAAACACACAAAACTCGGCGGGAGGAGGGGGTGGAGCCGTTCACAATTCCACTTCGGGGAAGGGAACCGGGAGCCCAAGGGACACGGGTCGGCGGGAGGGGACGGGACCTGAGATGCGAGATTCCAGCTTGTGGAGTCACCGCAGGGGGTCCCGTAACGGCGATGGGGGGGCTAACCCAGCGTACTTGCCAACCCATCCCATGGATGAACGCTGACCGCGCGTCCAGGGGCGGGCACCGCCATCTCTCCCACCACGCAGAATGGACAATAACCCGTCCTTCCCCGCCCCTGCACCGTACTCCCCGCCACCCACCACCACCCACCCACAGGCAACCGCTTTCGCCGACGCTGCAGGGGGGGAGGGATGGGAGGAATGGGGGGAGGAGGAGGAGGGGGATTTCGGGATAGCTTTGCCGGGAGGGGAGGAAGCAACATACGGAGAAGGTTCCATTGATAGATGGGGTTTGTGCAGAGAGGAGGCATTGCGAATTGGGGACTTACAAGTTATACAAGCATGTCCAGTAATTATTGGGCCACGCCAAAGCCGCAGGTTTCAGCCATTGCCACATGAGCTAACCAAAGAACTGAGACAGTTAATGAGAGAAACTGGTGTATCTTCCCCTAACACACTCGCATTTTTAGAATCACTAAGCTCTACATACATTTTCATGCCACATGATTGGAGAACACTGTTAAAAATAAGCCTCACTAATACACAGTATAATGTATGGCTGAACGATTTCAGAGAAATCTGTTCCACATATGCTAATGACCCACAAGCAGGGGTAACAACTCACCAACTCACAGGGGAGGGTAACTACCATTCCATAAATACACAAACCGGGTACAATAGAGAAATATATGAAGTCATAGCAAAACATACCATGCGGGCAATGAAAAAACTACCCACATCAGACAAAGACGCAAACTTATCATTCACAAGGGTAATGCAGGGCCCAACAGAACCTTACACACAGTTTCTGGATCGGCTGCAATCTGCCCTAGATAGGCAGATTGAGAACGAGGAAGCCAGAGAAATTCTTAGCAGAAGATTGGCTTTCGAAAATGCTAACGTTGATTGTAAAAGAGTTCTGCAAACCCTTCCTAAAAGGGAAACTTGCAGCATCTCAGAATTAGTTCGTGCCTGCCAAGAGGTTGGTACTTTGACACATCAGACAGACTTACTGGCAGTAGCACTGAATGCTCAATTAAGGACACAACAGGGGGTCAGACCCAAGAATGGTTGTTACATTTGTGGGGCCCCCGACCACCTCCAAAGGGATTGCCCTCAGAAAGTAGTGGCACCCCGCAAGCACCCAAAAGCAAGGAGGGTGCCAAAAAACTCAAGGCGAGGGGCGATGTCGCACGCCCCGATACAGCAAACACATGCGACACAAGGGAACAGGCTGGCGATTTGTGCCCCCCCTCAACAGCCAGCGATCTGTGCCCCGCCACCCCAGCCAGCGCTGGACTGGACTTATCCAACAGGGACACAGTCTTCATAACTTCCACCGAGGTAGTGCTAATCCCGACCAGACGTTGGGGTCCCCTTAGCCCAGGGGTACACGCACTACTGATTGGAAGATCCTCCACCACCAGAATGGGTTTGTTTGTGCTGTCAGGTGTAATAGATTCAGATTCTCATAGCGAGATTCTAATAATGGCATGGACTCCTTCACCACCCTGTTTTATCCCCAAAGGACAGAAAATTGCTCAATTAATCCCCTTTTACAGTGCGTCGCCTGCAGGGGAGGGGGGGAGGGAGCGGGGTTCAGGAGCCTTTGGCAGCACGGGATACCCACAGGTTTACTGGGCAGCAACCATAACAACTGCACAACCACTCCTGGTGTGCCAAGTTAATGGACACAGAATCACAGGCCTTGCAGATTCTGGGGCTGATGTTTCCATAATAAAAGACTCAGAATGACCACTCAACTGGCCTACTGTTTGCCCAGCTGCAACCATTCAGGGGGTGGGAGGCACACAAAGGCCCAGACAGAGTGCTCAAATACTCACTGTCTTGGGACCAGAGGGACAATTGGCAAAGGTAGCTCCATTCATAGCTCCAATCCCTTGCTCCTTGTGGGGACAGGACGTACTTTCACAGTTTGGCACAGTCATGCAAATACCTCCTGCAAGCAGCCAGGTTTTTCAATAAGGACCATTGGCCAGCCGTCCCAAGCACCGATTAAGCTAGTTTGGAGGACTGACCAGCCGGTCTGGGTGGACCAGTGGCCCTTGAAAAAAGAACGGCTTGAACATTTAAAAAAGCTTGTAAAGGAGCAATTAGAAGCAGAACACATTGTGCCAACAAACAGTCCCTGGAATACTCCTATATTTTGCATCCCCAAAAAGACTGGCAAATACAGGATGTTGCAGGACCTCAGGGCAGTCAACTCAGTCATTGAGCCGATGGGGGCATTGCAACCAGGGTTACCCTCACCTGCTATGCTTCCAGCGAACTGACCACTAACAATAATTGATTTAAAGGACTGTTTTTTTACCATCTTTCTGCACCCCGACGATGCGCCGAGATTTGCATTTTCCATCCCGGCACTGAATAACTCAGAGCCTATGCAAAGGTTTCACTGGGTTGTTCTTCCTCAGGGGATGAGAAATAGTCCTACCATATGTCAAACAGTTGTGGCAAACGCTATTCAGCCCATCAGAAAGCGTTTTCCTTCTGCAATAATTTACCACTACATGGATGACATTTTAATTAGTATGGCCACAGAAAATGAACTGCATGTTGTTGTTACTGCTCTGACTGATGCTGTCCAAGAAGCAGGGTTGCAGGTTGCTCCAGAGAAAATCCAGCGATCGCAGCCCTGGACTTATCTTGGATGGAGAATCACACAACAAGAGATTTCCCCACAACCACTGCAGTTCGAGGTAAAAGACACCCTAACCTTACATGAGTTGCAAAAACTTCTGGGAGCTATTAATTGGTTAAGGCCTATTCTAGGCTTGACCACGGAGGAGTTACACCCTCTCTTTGTGTTACTAAAAGGGGACTCTGACCTAACGTCTAACAGGGCTCTGACAGCAGAGGCCAAACAGGCGTTAGACGTTTGTGCCAAGGCAATAGAAAACAGGTAAAGCAGAAGAAGAGATCCTGAACTGCAAATCTGCCTGGCCTTAATTCCCAGCAGGTACCAGCCATTTGCAGTCCTGTTTCAGTGGGACCAGACTGAAAAGGACCCACTGATGGTTCTAGAATGGCTATTTCTGCCCCACACACCATGTTAAACTGTATGGACGATTAATGAAATGTTTGCTAAGCTTGTTATTAAAGGCAGAGGACGATTACAGGAACTGGACGGAAGGGATCCAGCTGTCATCTACATTCCAGCCACGAAGGACAATTTGGATTGGATGCTGACTGAGGACGCCGAGTTCCAAGCTGCCTTAGCAGGTTTTGATGGTGACATTTCAGTTAATCTCCCTAAGCACAGACTTTGGGCAGAAATCAACAATTTACCTTTAAAAGCCACAACCAGATGCAAAACTGAGCCGGTAAAAGGCCTCACAGTTTTTACAGATGCATCTGGGCAATCACAGAAGGCTGCAGTGACTTGGATAAATCCTGACACAGAACAATGGGAACGGGAGGTACAGACCATGAACCGATGCTCTGTGCAGGTTCTGGAACTAGCTCCCATTCGTATTGCCTTGGAAAAGTTTTCTGAACAACCGGTTAATATTGTTACAGATTCTTGTTATGCTGCAGGGTTAGTTTCACGTCTGGAATGTTCATTTCTTCGGGATGTTTCTAACCCTTATTTGTTGTTTGAAATGCGTTCTATTTGGGTTCTTGTCAATCACAGAAAGTTTGATTTTTACATAATGCACATCAGGTCTCACACTGACATGCCAGGGCCAATAGCTGAAGGGAACCGGGAAGCTGACAAAGCAGCAATGTTCAACACAGTACCCAGGACCCTTGAACAAGTAAAATTGTCCCATTCATTTTTTCACCAGAATGCACGCTCTTTAAAGAGACAATTCAAAATAACAATCAATCAGGCTCGAGATATCATATTAACTTGTCCAGATTGTCAAAAAATCACCCCCATGCCATCTCAAGAAGGTGTTAACCCCAGAGGGTTAATGTCAAATGAGATTTGGCAAACAGATGTTACACACATCCCTGAATTTGGCACCTTAAAATATGTACATGTAACCGTAGACACACATTCACAATACATAACTGCTACAGCACACACAGGTGAGAAAGCCAAGGATGTAGTGAGACACTGGCTAAGCTGTTTTGCTACCCTTGGCACTCCAAAACAGATAAAGACTGATAACGCACCAGCGTACGTCTCTGAAAAGGTAAGGAATTTCCTATCAGAATGGGGAATTTCACATATCACAGGAATCCCACACTCACCTACCGGACAAGCAATTGTAGAAAGGGCACACCGCACACTGAAAGAGATGTTAGTAAAACAAAAAGGGGGGGAGAAGCTATATAGTCCGCAAGAACGTTTGTGGAAAGCCACATATGTGATCAATTTTTTAAATTGTGACAGTGCTGAAAGAAGTAGATATGAAAAGCAGCACAAATCTCAGGTGTTTACCTCTCCCAGGCCACTAGTCATGGTAAAAGATTTGATTTCAGGGCAATGGACAGGACCTTTAGATCTTATGACTTGGGGGAGAGGTTATGCTTGCGTGGCAACAGGAAAAGAACTGAAGTGGATTCCCTCCAGGTGTGTAAAGCCCTATTTAGGTACACAATCACAGCTGCAAGAACCAGATAACGCAGAAGTTTAAAAAGAGTTATGTTATGTTTCAGTTTATATTAATGACCAATGTGGTAACAAGCAATCTACAAATATCGGTGTATGTGTGTGCGTGAATGATGACGACCGTCAGTGAATGAGATGTGTGAATGAATAAAAGAGTTGTGTGACTGGACAAATATAAAAGCACAGAACACCTCACAAAACCACATTACCTACACCACAAGGTCACTTTGAGAGAATTGAGTTTTTGCTATGCATACCCTGTTTCTTAATAAAGTTTGAAACCCCCAGTTATTAAAAAAAACTCAGGTTAATAAAAGTTATAGTTTACACACGGTTTGGGTTAAGGCCCTAGGTTAATAAAGATATTCTCCAAGTTGTACTACCCTATAGGAATATAAGAAGTTTTAAAAAAGGTTTACAATAGAAGTATAAGAAGCCAAGCAAGCAGTGTGCTGGGTTACTGCGAGTTTGGCAGTTTACAATGTTCTGAATGTTTTGCACTGTTGTTTACATTGTTGTTTTGCACTGTTTTTGTGACTTCTTTAGATAATTAAGGGAGGGGATATGTAGGGAGCATGTCTGAAGGCACAGGGGATGTGCCAGGGCAGTGGGCCCGAGAGAGCATGCGCAGGTCACATATAACTCTATTGGCTGAAGAAGTCACATGGTAAACAGGGATATAAGGAGCGGGAATTTCGAAATAAAGCCTCTTTGACCACATCACCTCGAGGAGCGTTATCATTCCTTGTCATACAAGGGCAGCTGTTACTACAAACAACCACCACTACCTTTCTTCTCTTCCGGTCTGCTTGTGATATGTTTATATTTTGCAGAAGCGCTCATTGGGTAAAACCTCAAGGGTAACCACCCCCTGGGGTTTTACCATTTTATAACTCCAGGGGGAAAACTGTTTCCCCCCACCACAGGTGTTTTCTGCAACTTCCTGTGTAACTTAAAAGTGTTGTGTATGTCATGGTTTGAGATACCCCCAAAACCAATTCCCTAACTCCATTCCCCCTCCCACATCTCAACCTAATGTGAGATGGGTTTTTCCAGACAAAACACAACCAGACTCAAAGTGGGGGAAAAGGGAATATATTACAATGACTGTACAAATAAATATCATAATACATTATACACACAATCACAACTATCTCTACCATGACATATAGTATTTACAATGGATCAGATCTCCTCTCCCCTCCAAATAAAAGTCCAGGAGGGAAAGAAGGACAGATCCCTTCCAGTCTCTGAACAGCAGGAGTATCTTCCAAGGCAGCAGGTTTCTCCTCATTTCATGCATGCAACAGCTGTGGCTGGCTTTCTGCCAGCACTCACGAGGGAGGTATCCAAGCTCCCTCGGCCCCTTGACGCAGGCAAAGGGGTCTTCCTCCGTGGACTACGTCACCCCAGACAAAGGTCGTTCCACCACGGTCATATCACGAGCACAGGGACTTCATGACGGTCTGGTATCTCCAGGAGATTCAAGCTCCTTGCAGGACCTCTGTGCCCTGCCTCAGGCTGCCACCTTGGCAGCAGTGTGAGGGGGGAGCCAAGGTCACCCCCTCTGCATTCGTCTCCATCCTGGTCCAGCTTCCCAGGACACTCTGAGCTTCTCAGCTCTTCTCTCTCTCTCTCTCTGGTGCTGCATGTCCAAAACTGCTCTCCAAAATAGGAGTCCATCTCCCTCTTTTTCTCAGAGGGATCAAAGGAGTTTGGGGGGGTCTGGTATCAGTTCTTACCCCCAGAACTCTGTAACTCTGCTACTGACTCTCTTTTCCTCAGCTCTCCTTCCAGGAGTTCTTTCTCTGGTGTTGCATGTCTCTGTTGCTCCGTCTTATCTCTTCTGGCTCTCTGCCACTGTTTCTCTGGTCAGTGCCGGCTGCTGCTTTCTCCGACCGCTGCCCACGATGGAGAAAACATCTCCCGGCATAACTACAGGCACCTAGCCCAGTTTTATGCTGTTCCAGGTCCCTGCAACTCCCCCAGCCCGGGGTTGGGAGGCCCCAGAGGCCCCAAGGGGCTCCGGACCCCTTTCCTCGTGGCTCCTACAACATGGTCACCTCACCTACTCCCAACTACAACTCTTCTCTTCCGTTTACTTGTGGTATGTTTACATTTCTGCAGGAGCGCCCATTGGACAGAACTTCAAAACTTCCAGGGGTTTCCACCCCTTGGGGGTTACCACTTTTTAGCCTCTGGGGGAAAACAAGGTTTAAACCACTACAACACTCCACCCCTCGCTCCTGGGAAATGTCAACATATCACAACAACTGAAAAAAAATTCTAATCAACATGCAATCTTCAATAAACTAAAATATAATCAAAATCTCTCTACTACACATCAATATAGCATTATCACAAACTTAACTCTACTCTTAGTACTTAACTCACATTACTATAGCCTTACTCTCTCTACAATGGTACAGTCTGTGTTTTGTCTGGAAAACTCTTTCTGTTACCACAAGCATCATGGTTCTTATCTCAATTTATCTCAATGGTTCACAACCATCCTCTGCTACCATATATGTCATGGTTTGAGATACCCCCAAAAATCCTAATTCCCTAGTCTAAACCCCCTCCCACATCTCAACCCAATGTGAGATGGGTTTTTCCAGACCAAACACAATCAGACTCAGAATGGGGGAAAGGGAATATATTACAATGACTGTACAAATAAATACTATAACACATTATACACAGGATCACAACTATCTCTACCATGACATATAGTATTTACAATGGACCAGATCTCTTCTCCCCTCCAAATAAAAGTCCAGGAGGGAAAGAAGGACAGATCCCTTCCACATTTAGGGCAGCAACTCCTCTTCTGTCTTCCATGCAGCAGTAACTGGGTTGTTGTAGCTGGATCTCTGTTCAACATACACAAGGGGGTCTCCAAACCCCTCGGTTCTCCTTCGGTCCAAGCGAAGGCCTCACCTGTGGACTGCCAGCAGGGACCAGACTCGCGTGACCACAGGTATATCACGAAATGCAGGGGCATCTTCATGAAAGTCCCTTCCTCAGGGGATTCAAATTCCCCTTTGCAGAGATCCATGCTCTGTCTCCAGGTAACGGGGGGGGGGGGGGGGGGGGGGGGG
>NW_020885013.1:263291-298725 GCF_003945725.1 Corapipo altera | reverse complement strand
CTGTAGCACTCCAAGGCTCTTTCAAGTAAGAGTCCATCATCTTCCTCCTTCTAGGAGGTCTCAAAGGAGTTTTGGGGGGTCTGGTATCAGTTCTTACCCCAAACTCTGTCTGTAGAACTAGTTCTGCTCTCATCTGCTACTGTTGGCTCTCTCTTGACTCTCTGTCTCCTTCCAGGAGTTCTCTCTGTGTGCTGCATGCCGTTTGCTGTTTGGTTCAGTTCTTATCTGTCCTGGCTCTCTGCCAGTCTCTGGACGCTGCGTCTGCTTTCTGCTCTGCCTCTGTTGCCCAGTTTAGAGAAAACATCTCCCGGTTTAACTACAGACACTTAGTCCAGTCTAACACTGTTCCAAGTCTTTGCAGTCCCCCCCAACCAGGGGTTGGGAGGCCCCAGAGGCCCCGAGGGGCTCAGAACCCCTTCCTCGTGACTCTACAACATGGCTACTTCTACTACTCTCAACTACAACTCTTCTCTTCCGTTTACTTGTGGTATGTTTACATTTCTGCAGGAGCACCCATTGGACAGAACTTCAAAACTTCCAGGGGTTTCCACCCCTTGGGGGTTACCACTTTTTAGCCTCTGGGGGAAAACAAGGTTTAAACCACTACAGTATGTTGACACTTTGTACCATTTCAGTTGTTTTATAGTCTAAAAATCCAAAGCTTTTCCTTCTCATAATGTAACTATAACATAGTTTTCTTAAAAAAAAAACCCACAAAAAAACACAAATAAAAAACCTAACCCCAAACTTTCTTTACACTTTTCTCTTAGAACAGATTCAGATCAGCAAATTAGACAAAGATAATGATGCAAAACCCTAGCTTTTCAAAGACCAAGTTATGCAATGGTCTGACAAAGATACAAACTGACAGAGAGCAAAAAACCATTTGTGCATGGTTGAATTGAACATGCTGTAGGATCTGTTTCTTTAATTTTGATATAAAGCTAGTAGTGAGATTGTGTTTCTGAAAATTATTTACATTGGTAAAGTGGGGGACATAAGAGTGAATGGAATGCAGCGAGCCTGGAACCTAAGTTATGAAGAAAACAGACATCATTTCTCCTCATTTAAGCAAATGGAAAAAGGAAATTATGGAGTGATGAGTCACTATCCCATTTGGTAAATGTATTTGGGGTTCAAATCAGAGCGCTTGGGTCCATTCGAAAAAGCACAGTTTGAGTGTAAGCCTTTGTCCTGCTGGAGCTGTCAGAACTGTCCTGGAGTCATGAACAAGTCAGTTGCTTCTGACTTGCAATGAGAAATGGGGCAGATTCCTGCCAAGGACCCTCACCAGCTACTCGTGGTCATGTTTCTCAGTGTATGAGGCAAATTTCTAACTGCCAAATTAGCGCATGCATATGAAAACAATATTCTTGCTACCTGTTTTATTGCTAATGAAAACAAAGATTTTGCAAGCTGCAATAAAGTAGTAGCTTTTTGCAGAGCATTTTTTTCTCACGGTGCTTAAGATCAGGATAATGTTAAGAAAGTATTTGTAAGCACCACAGGGAACAGAGTTATGCTTGTAAATGCTAGTTCAAATTGCAAAATAATGGTGGACATGGGTGGTTTCATGGTCCCATCTGCTGGTAGAAGAGGAAGGAGCTGCAAAACCAGTATCTTCCATATTGTGTTTTATTTCTGATGGGATAAGATTAAAGGTGAGAGAGAACTTTTGAGAAGAATATTTTAATTGACCAATTGTCATTTCTGGGAAAAATATACTACTTTGGGCACACAGAACCTCCTTTTGATTCTCAAGGATGATCTCAGCCCTGAAAAGGCTTGTGTGGCTGAAATGCATTTTCCCCCAGTTATATCAATGTCTATAAAAAAATAAATCTGACTTTTCCTCACTCATTTTGCTTTAAGAAAGTGAAAGAAGTAAACACTAATATCTTGATGCTGTAAGAAATATTTGTCTATTTTGTATTGCACCAATTTTAATATGCCTTTTTATAGTCACAACAATGGTATTATGTTGAGTGATTTTGCTTACCTTTCTTTAGCCTTCTGTAATACTGGCTCAGTCTGTTAATACCTCCTGCTGACATGAAAGTGCCTGGGACAGTTTTAAAGCAAGGCAAAGGTGAAGTAGTCTACTCTTCTCCCTTGGAATCATCTTGATCTGTTCCTGTAGCTGTTATCTAGGAATATTTGGAAAAAAAATCCGACCGATTAACAAATAGTTCTTACTTAGGTTTGCATAAGATAACATCAGTTTGTGAGTTTCAGCAACACATGGTGCTAAGTATTTGCCAAGAATGGATCATTCTAAACTCCAGTCAAATAACTGTGCCCACTTAAATAGTTGTGTGATGCCATATACACATACAGATTTTCTTGTGTGAAGGAACACGTGTTGTAACTGAAGCTGGTTGTGCACTCTTTCACATCTGTGTCTTGCTCCAAAGCTGCTTCCCATGATGAACATCCACAAAATCAATCTGAAGGCTAGAATACTAAGAACTGCTTTATTTTCACAGCTAAAAATGACAAGGGGAATTATAGAATTTTAAAGAAATATTTATTGCAACTGGAGAAACATTTTAAGTCCTGAGAATACTTTGATGAGAATCTAGGCACTTATGGTAATTTAAATAGAATTTTAGGCTTTAAAAAAAAAAGTAAGAACTGTGGTTAATACTTACTAACTTATATTCATGCTTTAGACAAAGTATGTCTAAAATGCAATCCTATTTTGTGTGTTCATAGAATGTTGAGGGATTGGAATGGACCATAAAAATCATCTAGTCCCAACCCCCCCTGCCATGTGCAGGGGCACCTCCCACTGGACCAGGTTGCTTAAGGCCTTATCCAACCTGGTCTTGAACACTGCCAGGGTAGGGGCATCCACAACTTCCCTGGGTAACCCATGCCAGTGTCTCACCACCCTCACAGTAAAAAATTTCTTCCTAATATCTAACCTAAATTTCCCCTCTTTCAATTTGTACCCATTACTCCTTGTCCTATCACTACAGTTCCTGATGAAGAGTCCCTCTCTGGTTTCCCTGTAGGCCCCCTTCAGTTACTGGAAGGTTGCTATGAGGTTTCCATGCAACCTTCTCTTCTCCTGGCTGAACAACCCCAACTTTCTCAACCTGTCTTCGTAGGGGAGGTGCTCCAGTCCTCTTATCAACTTTGTGGCCCTTCTCTGGACTTGCTCCAACAATTTCATATCCTTCTTATGGTGGGAACACAAGAACTGTACACAGTACTCCAGGTGGGGTCTCACAAGAAAAGAGGGGCAGAATCACCTCCTTTGACCTGATGACCATGCTCCTTTGGATGCAGCCCAGGATTCAGTTGGCTTTCTGAGCTGTGAGCAAGCACTGCACTCATGTTGAGTTTTTCGTCAACCATCACCCCAAAATCTTTCTCTGCAGGTCAACTCTCAATCACTTCTCTGCCCAACCTGTAAGCGTGCCTGGGATTGCCATGACCCACTTCACCAAAATACAGATCCCAATGTCTGAAGGTCCCACCACCTATTGCTTTCAATGTGGTTTTTAACAGTCCATCGTACTGTTCAATTTTCCCAGTTGCTGGTGCATGATAGGGAATATGATATACCCGCTCAATACCATGCTCTCTGACCATGATGTTAATGAGACTTTTCTTGAAATGAGTCCCATTGTCCTACTCAATTCTTTCCAGGATACCACGTCGCCACAGGACTTGCTTTTCAAGGCCCAAGATTGTATTCCGGGCAGTGGCATGAGGCACAGGGTGTCTCCAGCCATCTAGTGGTTGTTTCCACCACTGTCAGCACATAGCACTTACCTTGGTGTTTTTTCAGGAGTATGATGTTGTAACCTAAAGAGACCGCGGAGAAAAAGACTCCAGGTCAATTTAGTGTAAAAGATAAAATAAAAAGAGCGGGTCTGTGGTGGGGGAAAAAAAAGTTTTCCCCCTGGAGTTCAAAAATGGTAACCCCTGAGGCGGTTGAGCCAATGAGCGCTCCTGAAAATATAAACATATCACAACCAAACTGGAAAAGAAGGATGTTGTAGTTGTCGTTGGAGAGAAGTGACCATGTTGTAGAGCCACGAGGAGAAGGGGCAGGAACTCCTCTGGGGGGCCATGGCCCCCAGCCCCAGTTGGGGTCATAGAAACTCGGAAACAGTGTTAAACTGGACTGAGGTCTGTAACTGAGAAGTTGGGAGTTTTTCTCCACTGAGAGTGGGCAGCAGGAGATACTGAAAAGCGGTGGCAGAGCAGCAGTGGACGGAGAACAGTGGCAAAGAACCAAGAGATAAGAAGAAGCAGCAAAGTCGGCACTGCAACCAAGGAGGAGAGACACAAAGAGACGTCTGATGGAGACAGAGCATAACTAAGTTCCACAGAGAGAGAGAGTTTGGGGTAAGAACTGAAACAAATTGCCCAAACCCCTCTGAGACCTCCCAGAGAGAAGGAGGAGATGGACTCCTATTTGAGAGGAGTCTTGGAGTGCAGCATGCACTGGAGAGAGGAGCTAAGAAACTCAAGATGTCCCGAAGCTGGACTGGGACAGCCAGATGGAATGCGGAGGGCATGACCTTGGCCCTCCCCCGCTGCTGATGCCAAGTTGGCAACAACCTGAGACAGAGCACAGGAGCTCTGATAGAACTCTTGAGGCAAAGGCTTCCAAATGAAAGTTGCCCGAGACGTTCTGACTCAGGGGTGAATCCCCTGAGGAAGGGACCTTCATGGGGGTCTTACACCCCATGATATGATGTGGTGAAGCAAGTTTTGTCCCTGTTACGCAACCCATGGAAGAGAGAGAGAGAGGGAGGAGAGGAGACCCCCTTGTGTGTAATGGAAGGAAATCCAACTACAATAGTCCAACTACAGCTGCTGCATGGAAGGAGAGAGACTGTTGCCCTGAGAGTGGAAAGGATCTTTCCTTTTCCCTTCTGGACTTTTATTGGAGGGAGAAGAGATTGATGCATTGTAAATACTGATTTATCATAGGAGAGATAGTTAAGATTATGTATATGATATATTGTAATATTTATTTGTACAGTGATTGTTATATAGTTCCCTTTCCCCCCATATTGAGTCTTGTGTAGTGTCTGGAAAACCCATCTCACACTGGGGTGAGATGTGGGAGGGAGGTTTGGACTCGGGAATTGGATTTAGGGGTCTCAAACCAAGACAGGGTCCTTTAATCAGGTCGCAGGTCCAGGGGAATACACACCGTGCTCGTGCACACTCAGACAGTAGTTCTATCTTTTTGGGTTTTTTTTAAATAATGAGACCCATCTAAACCCGGCGCCTGGCTCGACCCCGGGCCACGTGCACTAGACGAGGCCTGGCCCCGGGCGCTCAGACCTGGCCCCGGGCGCGGAAAGGAGCGAGAGAGGGGGAGCTTCTCCGGTGCAGACTGTGCCATCGTGGGAGACAAGAGGGGGAGCCCGGAACACACAGAAGAGAAGGACAACTCCAAACCCGGGCAGATGGAGCTCCTTCAGCCCTGTAAGGTCATCCATCTAAAAGAAAGTCACTCTAATTAAACCTACGTCCTGAGGACCTCGTTGTCACTGTCCAAGCTTACTCGGTCCTGGCAGATGAACCTTAGGATTAAAGGGTGGGTTCAGTTCAGCGCATACTGTGTCTCACCTAAAAAATCCATTGCGCAGGCTTGAAGGCTTTACCCACTTTTGCAAAGCCCTGTATCGACATCTTCTACAAATGCAGTCACACAAAGATCAAAAGAGAAAGGCATATACACCTGCCTCCAAAGGTGCAGCCAAATTAACTCTACCATACTGGAACATCAGAACCATGCTCAATTCTGCAGATAGTAGACGTCCTGAGCGCCAGTCTGCCCTGATTGCCCATGAACTGTCACATCTCAACATCGACATTGCTGCTGTCAGCGAAGTTCGCCTTCATGAAGAAGGCAACCTCAGAGAACATGGTGCTGGTTACACACTCTTTTGGTCAGGTAAGCCCAGAACCAAAAAGCATATCTCAGGAGTCGGTTTCATAATCAAAAACTCTATTGTTCCTAAACTCGAAAATCTACCAACAGGTCCTTCTGACCGAATTTTCTCCCTACTCCTTCCAGTACACAACAAGCAGTACGTTGTCCTCTTTAGTATATATGCCCCAACTCTCCAAGTTGACACTGCCGAAAAAGATAAATTTTACACCGACCTGCACCGCCTTACCCAGAAGATTCCTGCAGATGATAAGATCATTATCCTTGGTGATTTCAACTCCAGAGTAGGAAAGAATTTTGAAGCCTGGAAAGGAATATTAGGCAAGTATGATGTTGGAAGCTGCAACGATAAAGGTCGACTTCTGCTAGAGTTCTGTGCGGAGCAACAGTTCACCATTACTAACACTATCTTTCAGCAGGAAAATAGTCTGAAGACAACATAGATGCATCCCAGATCCAAACATTGGCACCTCATCGATTACATCTTGGTGCGATGGAGAGATGTCTGCGATGTCCACCACACCCGTGTGATGCCCAGCACAGAATGCCAAACAGACCATCGACTGGTGCGCTGTAAACTTAACCTCATTCTTAAATTCAAACCTAAAAGGGGCAGCATTCCAAGGAGGAGACTCCAAGTTAACGATCTCCAATCAACCACAGTGAGAAACAATTTCCAGGCTAATCTTCAAACTAGGCTTGATAACCATTCCACAGATTCTACAGATACCTCTCCAGTAACACTCTGACACCATATTAAAAACAGCATCCAGCAGTCCTCTGAAGAAACCTTAGGGTTCTCCCTCAAGAAGAACAAGGACTGGTTTGATGAAAACAATCAAGAGATCCAGGAATTGTTGAGGAAGAACTGCTCACCAAGCACACCTTGCACTGCCATCCTGTCACATAAGAAAAACAGCTTTTCGCATCACATGCAGTAAACTCCAACAGAAACTCCGTGACATCCAGAACAAGTGGTGGATCAGTCTAGCTGAAAAACCACAATTATGCGCAGACACGAGTGATCACAGAGGGTTCTATGAAGCCCTGAGAACAGCATATGGGCCTACATACCAAGCTCAAACACTTCTTACAGATACAACCTCCATTCTGAATCAGTGGTCTGAACACTTTCAGACTCTTTTCAGTACCAACCTTGTAGTCCAAGACACAGTCATTCAGTCCATCACACAGCAACCAGTGAAGTATGAATTGGATATTGCCCCTACTACTCTTAAGGCCATACAGCAGGTGAAAACTGGTAAAGCAGCTGGGGTTGATGGAATTCCACCTGAAGTCTGGAAGCATGGGGGCCAAGCACACCATGTTAAATTTCACGAGTTCGTGGTGCGCTGTTGGGAACTAGGCGAACTACCATCAGACCTTCGTGAGGCAGTCATCATCACTTTATACAAGAAGAAGGGAGATAAATCAGACTGTTCAAATTACCGAGGTATTACTCTACTCTCCATTGCTGGCAAAATCCTGGAAAGAATACTTTTGAACAGACTAATACCCGCTATAGCAGAAGAACTTCTTCTTGAAAGCCAATGTGGTTTCAGAGCCAACAGGAGTACCACAGACATGGTATTTGTCCTCAGACAACTACAAGAGAAGTGTAGGGAACAGAACAAAGGTCTCTATGTAACCTTTGTTGATCTCACCAAGGCTTTCAATACTGTGAGCAGAAAAGGTCTATGGCAGATTTTGGAACGTTTAGGATGTCCCCCCAAGTTCCTTAAAATGATCATCTCACTCCACGAGGATCAGCATGGTCAAGTCAGATATGGCAATACACCTTCTGAGCCCTTTCTAATAACCAATGGTGTGAAACAAGGCTGTGTTCTTGCACCAACCCTATTCACAATCTTTTTCAGCATGATGTTCCAAAGGGTTAAGGCAGACCTCGATGAAGAAGATGGTATCTACATTCGATATTGTACTGATGGAAGCCTATTCAACCTTAGGTGACTGAAGGCCCATACTAAGACCTTAAATCATCTTGTCCGTGAGTTGCTTTATGCTGATGACGTCACCCTCGTCGCCCACACAGAAGTAACTCTGCAGCATTTAACATCCTGCTTTGCTGAGGATGCTGAGCTTTTTGGACTGGAAGTCAGTTTAAAGAAGACAGAAGTTCTCTATCAGCCGGCACCTCAGGAAGTCTTCCATCATCCCCATATCACCATTGGCGAATCAGAGCTCAAATCAGTCCAACAGTTTAATTACCTAGGTAGCCTCATCTCCTCGGATTGACGGAGAGATAGACAACAGGTTAGCAAAGGCCTATAGTGCCTTCGGAAAACTTCATAAAAGAGTTTGGCGAAATAAACACTTGAAGAAAAGTACAAAGGTCAGTGTTTACAGAGCCATAGTACTGTCTACTCTCTAATACGGATCCGAATCATGGGTCATCTACCGCCACCACCTGCGTCTCCTAGAACACTTCCATCAACACTGCCTCCGTTCAATCCTAAACATCC
The DNA here is from genome assembly GCF_003945725.1 of Corapipo altera. Classification (NCBI taxonomy): domain Eukaryota; kingdom Metazoa; phylum Chordata; class Aves; order Passeriformes; family Pipridae; genus Corapipo; species Corapipo altera. The sequence continues at coordinate 290,316 of NW_020885013.1, read as the reverse complement.
ACTGGTCAGATTATGTGACTAATGCATCTGTTCTAGAACAAGCAGCGGTCACAAGTATTGAGGTCATGTTGCTGCGCTGGGCAGTGCACGTCTCAAGGATGAAGGATCACTGCCTCCCTAAGATCTTGCTTTATGGTGAACTTGCCACTGGTTGCCGCAAGAGAGGAGCCCCGAAGAAAAGATTCAAGGACTCCCTGAAACAACATCTCAACCTTGACCATATTGACCACCATAACTTGTCTACTCTGGCCTCAAATCGGGAGGCCTGGAGACACACCATCTATAACGCTGTGGATGCCTTTGAGAACACACGCAGGATCACTCTCGAGGAGAAAAGGCAACGCAGGAAGAACCGTGTCTTGCGGAATACACCATCTAAGGAGTCTTTCTGTTGTGCCTTCTGCAATCGGATATGTCTGTCACGTATTGACCTCATAAGTCACCAACGTGCCTGTAACAAATGTGGATAAAGCCTTCCCAAATCTTCGTTCGCGAAACCCAGCCATGATGAATGATTACTATGGATGAAGTTACACCTTATGATATAAGGATGCTTGCTCAAGTAATGTTTCCACCTGTGCAGTTCAATGTATTTACTACTATTTGGCAGCAGTTTGCAGACACCCAGACCATAGCTAATCTGCGGTTCCCACAAAACGATTTCCGATTTGACAATGGAGCTGATGTTTTAACCGGAACTGGTAACTATTCTAACCCACAACATCAGACCTTGTGGGATCCACTAGTTTTAGAGCAAGTAAAAGCTATAGGCCAGTAAGTATTGCTGCGGACTGCAACGTTGGCAGAGCCCAGAGCGAGGTGCACAACCATACGTCAGGGTACCCGAGAACCATTCTTGCAATTCGTGGAAAAGCTGCAAGAGGCTGTAGAGAAACAGGTTTTTGATGCTCAGTTACGGAAGCTATTGGTTACACAACTAGCCAGAGATAATGTCAATACAGACTGTCGGAAGGTGATAGAGGCATTGCCAGGGGAACCTACCCTTGATGCAATGATAAAAGCTTGTGCCAAGGTGGGGTCCTTAGACCATCAAATGGCTGCATTTGCATCTGCTATGGTAGCAATGAAAACCTCTGAGTCGAAATGTTTCTCATGTAACCAGAGAGGGCATCAGAAGGCAAACTGCCCAAATAAAAACAAACAGAGGGTCTCAATGGGAGCAACTGCCCTTATATGTCGTCATTGTGAAAAGTATGGTCACTATGCCAAACAATGTCGATCCAGATATCATCTTAATGGTCAGCCTTTCTCTACAGGACAGGGAAACTGCAGGAAGAACCCGAACAGGTACCTGCCATGTCTCCCAACGATCCTTTTGCCAACCATCCACCCAAGTAGGCCTTTGTGATCGGTTATCAGGAAAAACCTGTGGATCTGCAGGGATGGATGTATACACCGCCGACACAGTAACTATAACAACACGCCAGATGCATAAAGTCCCTTTGGACGCATGTGGGCCTATTGGGAGAGGGTTGAGTGCTTTGCTAATGGGTAGATCTAGTGCTACTCTCCAAGGTATTCACGTTCATGTAGGAGTAATTGATGCTGACTATGAGGGACAGATTTGTGCTATAGTATCTACTTCTACTCCCCCAGTTACAATAGAAAAAGGGACTCGAATTGCTCAACTTGTACCTTTTCTAAACCGTGTTCCTAGGACTGAACAGGTGACTCCTGGCACCGGTGGATTTGGATCTACAGGACCTCCGCAAGTGTGCTGGTCTCAGAAGCTGATGGACAGTCACCCACTGATGACTTGCGTCCTTTCTCAGCACAATGCCACACCTGCAGAATGTAAGGTATCTGGTCTTTTGGACATGGGTGCTGATGTCACTATAATCTCACAGAAAGATTGACCTCCCACATGACCTGTAATTTCCTCCACTCAAGGTGTGATAGACCTGGGAGGCCTGGCACAGACCCTAATGGCTGCCCAACCAGTGACTGTTACTAACCCTGAGGGGCAGGTAGCAACAGTACGTCCATTCGTCACAACAGCACCCCTGAATCTATGGGACCGGGACTGTCTCTCACAATGGGGGGTATGCATCACCACGAATTTTCACTAGGGGTCACTGTATTGCAGGGTGTAAAGTGACCCACATTAGCCCTCAAATGGCTGACTGACACACTGATATGGGTAAACCAGTGGTCCCTCAATCAAGAGAAACTTGAAACCCTGCATCTATTGGTAGCAGAACAGTTAAGAGTAGGCCACATTGAACCTTCTCACAGTCCCTGGAACACTCCTGTGTTTGTTATCAAAAAGAAATCAGGGAAGTGACGATTACTGCATGATTTGCGACGGATCAATGCTGTTATGGCAACCATGGGTGCATTGCAACCTGGTTTGCCTTCCCCAGCCATGATTCCTATGCATTGGGAAATTATTGTCATGGATCTTAAGGATTGCTTTTTTACCATCCCCTTAGATCCAAATGACATGGAGAAATTTGCTTTCACTGTTCCGTCTGTGAATCATGCAGAACCTACACAAAGATACCATTGGAAAGTGCTTCCTCAAGGAATGAAAAATTCTCCCACCATATGCCAATGGTTTGTGGTCCAAACCTTAAGTCCCATCAGAGAATATTTTCCTAACTGCTTGTACTATCACTATATGGATGATATTCTTTTAGTTGCTCCATCACCTCAGATTTTAAATTCAATGGAAGATCAAACACGCTTGTCCTTGCAACAATTTGGCCTTGTCATTGCCCCTGAAAAGGTGCAATGCCAGGCTCCATGGTTGTATCTAGGACTGAAATTAAAAATCTGAATGATGTTCAGAAATTGGCTGGTGTCATCAATTGGGTGAGACCTTACCTAGGCCTCTCCTCCTCTCAGTTAGTGCCTCTATTTAAACTCTTGAAAGGTGACACTGATCCATCTGCACCTCGTCATTTGACGCAGAATGTGAAAAAGGTAATTGAGTTGGTGGAGCAAGCAATTCAGAATAAACACATATGGCATATTGATTTCTCTGTAGAAGTTCAAGTTTTTGTGGTGATTGATGAACTGATTCCTACTGACATGATTGCTCAATGGAATGAGAAGTGGGATGACCCCCTTCATGTACTGGAATGGACCTTTTTGTCGTTCCGCACCAAGAAAACTGCCCCAGGTTTGTTTGAACTATTGGTTCTGGTAATTATTAAAGTACGACTGTGTTGCACTGAGTTGTTAGCAAGAGACCCAACACACATTGTCATACCAGTCCAAGTTGAATATTTTGAGTGGCGTCTGGCCAATAGCTTAGCGTTGCAAGCAGTGCTGATGAATTTTACTGGGCAAATTACTTATCATCTCCCTTCTCATTCATTATTGAAATTGACAAGTCAGGTACCGTTTGCCCAAAAACAACTCAGTTCACGAGCCCCCATGCTCGGTCCTGTTGCTGTTAATGTCGGAACAGCCAATGCGACACAGATATCAGAGTCAGACGTAGTCCAGGTGCAAGGTGATCGGGAAGCTGTTTATTACTCTCAAGTGTTTCTTTTATACTCTTTGTACACTATCGTACCACAACACAATTGGTCAAAAGTCTCAAGCATAAAAAACTGTAGACACTGCACACACTCTTATTGGTGACGCTGAAGACACTGTGCATGCTGTGACATGCTATTGGTGACACTATACACATTTTGATTGGTGACCTTTGATCTGGGTTGCATTACGTTTGTTCCGTCTGGCATTACAGTAAATATTTCCTAAAAGTTGTTTAAATTCCTCGTCACTAATTGCCAGGCTGCTGACAGGTTCTCTGTCAACCCCGACATGGTCCCACCATTTTTACGGATGGGTCAGAAAAAAATGGAAAATCTGTCGTAGTGTGGTATGTCGATTCACAGTGGCATCACATTGTAGAGCAACAAGAAGGTTCTCCACAGGTTGTAGAACTGCGTACTGTTTTGTTAGTCTTTCAACATTTTACTAATCCTGTAAATATTGTCACTGACTCTGCTTATGTAGTTGGTTTAGTTCAGAGACTTGACAAAGCTGTTTTGGGGACTGTGTCTAATGCCCTCCTATTTGGTGTGCTGAAGTTTTTATGGTTGACCATTCAGAAATGCTCACATCCTTATTGCATTTTCCATATCAGGAACCATACTTCTCTTCCAGGTTTTTTCACTGAAGGTAATGCACGAGCGGACCATTTGGTTTCTGCACTAGCATTAGGTCTGGTTCCAAATTTGCGTCAACAAGCTGTTGAGTCCCATCGTTTCTTCCATCAGGGCTTTTGAGCCCTAATGAGACAGTTTCAACCTACAGCAAGTGATGCACGATCCATTGTTGCTTCTTGCCCTGATTGCCAGGATTATCATATTCCTACATTTTATGGTACCAACTCACGGGGGCTTCAGGTCCTGCAAATTTGGCAATCTGATGTAACTCACATTCCAGAATTTGGTGTCTAAAATATGTTCATGTTTCTATCGATACCTTTTCACAGGTCATCGTTGCCACCGCCCATGCTGGTGAGGCTGCCCGAGATGTGATCCGCCATTGGCAATGGGTGTTCACTTTTTGCGGAGTTCCCAGTCAAGTTAAAACTGACAATGCCCCAGCTTACAAATCAAGTAGGATTACACTGTTTTTACAACAATAGGGTGTTACACATGTTACGGGCATCCCTCATTCCCTTACAGGTCAAAGTATTTTTGAGCGTGCTCACAGCACTCTCAAACGTTTTCTTCAAAAACAGAAAGGGGGAATGACGGATGAATCCCCTGAGGTAAGATTAAACAAAGCAACATATGTGCTTAGCTTTTTGCATATTGCAGAAGGTTGTCAGGAACCTCCCATAGTTCGCCATTTCACGTCTTTGACACGAAATTCAACTGTTTCCCCTGGGGCCAAGGTGCAGGTAAAAAATTTGCAGATGGGACAATGGGACATTACTGGGGAATTATTAACTTGGGGACAAGGCTATGCTTGTGTCTCCACAGATGAAGGACCACACTGGGTTCCTGCATGGTGCGTACATCCTGTTCTACATCAGGATGATCGCTGCTGATACATCCTACGAAGACGAGTTGAATCAAATTAGTCCATGGAAGGAGAGCAATGTCTGGGTCACCTTAATGAAGACCTTAAACCAAACCACCTTCTGTGCCTCGCTTGCACGGCCTGAGCAGCCTTTTCATACCTGTCTGGTAGGAGTTCCGTTAAATGGTAGTGAGGTCAGCCTTATAGCAGCCAACCTCAGACCTCTAACGAAGCCATTTTGTAAAGATATGCGGCAATGTACAGGTAATTGGGATTTGTGGGATCATTCTCTCCCATGTGCTTTACCGCTTCAAGAATTAGATATTTTAGGGAGTTTAACGGCTGAGAGTTGTGTTTTCTTTAATCATAGGTTTGATTATGAGTTATATGATGATAGTACAATGGTCCCACAAGACGTATCCCCTGGCGTACCTTTCTATCAAAATCATTCTAATTGGTGCCAATACCTAGGGTACAATAAAATCGATCCCGTCCCGGGAGTCAATGTTGCAAGAAAATTGCCCACTGGCCTGTTTCGCATATGTGGAGACAGAGCCTGGTCAGGAATTCCCAAAAAGATAGCAGGGGGACCTTGTACTATAGGTCATCTAGGATTGTTAACACCTTCTCACAAAGTACTTTTTAATCACACTCATTTATCTAGTCACTCTCATGTTAAACTTGCTTTAACTCCTAGTTCTAAGTGTGTGACAATTCTGTCAACTTGTGGAATCGTGGAGAAATAGTAGCTGCTTCCTTCTTTGTGCCGGGAGCAGCTGCTGTAAAAGCATTGGCGACCTTAAACAAATTAACCTGCTGGATTACGAAACGGGTCAAAGAAACATCTCAGATTTTATATCAATTAGCCACAGATGTTGACAGTATTCGTCATACTACTTTGCAAAATAGAGCTGCTATTGATTTTCTGCTTTTAGTTCACGGACATGGTTGTCAAGAATTTGAGAGGTGTGCTGGTTTAAAGGTAAACCAGCAGGGGAAATGAACTCAACTCAAAAGAGAGATTATAAGTCAGAATAACAACTTAATAAAATAACACAATAAGTACAATTATACAGACAAACAATTGGTTTTAACCCACAAAACCCAGCACCCTGGGGCATGAACAGAGTGGTGTTCTTTGGGCCCCCCTGAGTCCAAAGTAAAAGGAGAGGGAAAAACCTGTTGGTGAGAGTACTGTTACAGTCTGGTCAAGAGTGGTGGTTGCAGTCTGGTTGAAAAGTGGTGGTTGCAGTCCAGTCGAGAGTGGTGGTCTGCAGTCTGGTCGAGAGCGGTGATCTGCAGTCTGGTCGAGAGCGGTGGCCTGCAGTCTGGTCGAGAGTGGTGGCCTGCAGTCTGGTCGAGGGTGGTGGCCTGCAGTCTGGTCGAGAGCGGTGGCCTGCAGTCTGGTTGAGAACTGTGACCTACAGTCCTCCTCTGGATCCCACGAGTGGTTAAAAGGTTCCAAAACTCCAAGTTTATACATTCTCCAGTTCAGACAGGAATGTTCAGTCCTTCCCTCAGAGCGGGGAATTCCATAAAAGGGTATTAGGATGCTCAGTCCTTCCCTCAGAGCGGGGAATTCCATAATAGGGTATGAGGATGCTCAGTCCTTCCCTCAGAGCGGGGAATTCCATAAAAGGGTATGAGGACAGGAACATCTTCCTATTTTGCAGGTCTCTACTGATAACAGTTTCTGGGAAATGGCATGGAAGGCTATAGAATACACAGTTTTGGGTTACACCCATTCAGTGATGAATCGGTCCCAGCTGTTCTAACTAGGACAAAGGGATGTGCTGCATGAACTTGTCTGACCACTCTGAATCAATCTACAGACAGATCGCGAAGCTACAAGAAGAGACTCAGAAGATTACACAGGACACAGGGTTCTTTGGTCTAGATAATGTGTTTAAAGGATGGGGGTTATCAGTATGGCTTCTTTCTTGACTTAAGACAGGACTCCTTGTCATTGTTGTAATTGTAGTTGTGCTTCTAATGTTGCCATGTATTGTGTCACTTGTGCAAAGGGCCCTGCAGAAGACGACACAGGCAATCTTTGTTGCACAAAAACCAAAAGGGGGAATTGTGGGGAATTTCGGCGGGACCGAGCCCCTGAGATGGAATGAGAGTGACTGAAAATGGAGGTCCAGATCCTGACAACATACTGATGCATCCTGAGAGAACAGAAGAGCAGCGGGAGAGAGCTGTCCCATGGGAACAGAGAACACTGTCTCATGAGAACAGGAACACTGTCTCATGAGAACAAGGACCTGTTTTCAACAAGAGTGGTTGAGAAAAATGTAAACATGGAAGAAAAATAAGAGCAGGTGTGCAGGATTGTTGGAAAGAGCAGGGTTGTTGTGGGAAAGTAGAGTTAAGAAAGTCTACCTATCAACTGTAAGAATTCTAGTGTGTGAGTTTGAATTAACCTATCCGTGTGGAATAAGTGTGTCAAAAATCTGTACTTAAGGGGTTGCAAGAGTAGCCCCAGAGTTTCTGCCTTTTCCTGGAAATAAAATTTCTTGCTAAACTTTTCGTGTCGCAGTCCGTTCCAACAGTGACAATTCATAGGTTAATTACAGAACAACTTAATAGTCTTACGTATATGAGTAAGTTGTAAGACTTATACAGAATCCCGGTCCAAGGTTTGTACCTTATTGTTCCATTGTCTTCTTTTGTTTGTCCAGATGCAGATGGTCTTAGTGTCCTGTTTATTTATTTCTTGTAGTCATTCTTTACCTTTAAAAACAATCTTGGTAAACATGTTAATAACAGTTCAGTCCATTTCAGATGAAAAGTGGGCAGGAACAGATGTGAGGATTAGGTGAAACTAGTTTTTGAAGCAATAACGGTGAGTCACTCTATGTTATAGTGTCCTTTACTTCTAAGTTGAAGGCTTTAAGGATGATCTTTTGTACTGTAGTTCTCTTTGTATTGGAGATTTCATTGTCGATCTTGTTAAACTTTTTCTGGAATGTTTTACAGTCTTAATAACATCAGTTAGAGCAATTATAACTAGGTTTAATTCAGTCTCTTAGGCAGTTGTGACTTAAAAGCAGCTATTTTGCATTCTTGTTGACATTATATATACTGTTCTGTGATAGTAAAATATTTTGAGAATGTTTGAATGTATTAATTAACAAAAATGGGGATTTTTAAGATTCTGTATTCTTTATTGGAAGAACATTCTTACAATAATTGCATGTATGTGGATGTGTTTGAGAAACTACTAATTTTAACAACTTTTAACAATTTTTATCTTTAACAATTCAAATAAAACCACTAGAAAATTAATGAAGAAAGTAGGGAAAAATTTTCAAAGTTGTAGTGTTCTGGTTTTGTGGAGATAAACATTCTTAGTTAAAATGCCACTAATTTACATAGTGAAAGGCAATCACAAAGGGTTTTAGATAACAAAGAGAATTTTTTCCCTCACAGTAGTGTGAGCAAACAGTTAATAAAATTTCAGTTCACTATGTTTTGCTTTCTTTTTTCCATATGTGTAAAAAGGGAGATTGTGAGTGAGAGATGAGAGGGGTTTGTTTGTTGTCTCCCTCATCAGAAGGCAAACCATCTGTTTGTCTAGCCAAAAAGTTAGTAGGAAAGTTTTTGTAGGAACAGGATTAAAATAAGAGATGATAAAATCTAATTCCACCCAGTTGTTAAATAGTAAATCATTGCTATTATGTTTGAGGGGTAACATATTATTTCTTTCTTTGCAAAGGCAATTATGCAAGAAGTGTTTTTTACCCTTTTCTTTAACCAAAAAGTAAGTTGTAAAATCTCAGTTTTCAAAAATTTCAATCTTTTCCCACTTTGAGACAGAGGCAACAAGTATGAAAATGTATTTTTCTTTAGATTTGAGAGGTTGATAGATTTGTGAAAGGTCTTTTGTTAATAGCAGGTCTGTGTTTTTATGGTTTTCTAATAGTGTACCTAAATGCATCACTTCTGTTTTAAGGAAAGGCTACTGTATTACTGACTTAGGGCTATCTGTTTTTAGAGTTGCTTTTAGGAAAAATCTGCTGTTAATTGACCCTCTCCATGAGTGAAGTAGTCTCTATTCTACAGAATGAGTGATTTCAGTGGGTCTAATGGAAACAGAGTTAATGTTTGGGCTATTAGTGGTTATGATGTCTGTGTTTTGCTTTGGGGATGTTAGTTTAAGAAAACTTGTTAACCAGGTTTGGATGATATTAGGTTTGTTTTGCTGTTAAAAATGTTTGATATTTCTGTCTTTGCCTCCCTCTCTAATTGTTTAATTTGGGAAAAGGTCAATTTATGCGTTTGTGTTTTGAATGGATTTAGGGGTGTGTATTTTTACGTGTCATTTGTTGCAACCCAGTAGGGCATTTTTGGACTTGTTTGCTTTGCTTTATCAAGGCTTTTGCAGTAACTGTGTGTACAGGGTTATGTGTTTCGGCAGTTGAAATTGTAACTGGTTGTTTCTTTGCTACTTGTTTAGGTTTGGTTTTCCATGTTGAGTATGGCATGTTGGTAAACAGAATTTTAAAATCGTGAGAAGTAAATACTTGATTTAAGGTCCCTCTTGACATTTTTATCCTTCACCCCAGCAACACAAAAGAACCTTTTATAACAGTAGATAATTTGTTAATTAGTAAGGTTGTCTTTTTGTTACTTAGAAAGTTAAATATGGGAGCTGATAGTTGTATGTCTGTTGTGCTTTGTAGTATTACCTTTGGATTGTTAGTTGTGTCAATGGGTGATCTGTGATGTCCCAGTTGAGATTCCCATAGCACAAAATCAAGGACTGCTAGCGTTGATAGGGTAGTTAATATGTATACTGTCCATTTTAACATCGGTAGCTTTGGTTTCACTGATGGTCTTGGTTCGGGTAGGCATATGCTCCATGTGCTCTCCCAGTCTGTATTTTCTTCCTCGGGTTGAAGCACCATCTGCAGTCATGTCCGCTGCTCTTCCTCCTCTGCAGCATCCAAAACTGCCTGTCTTCTTGTTGGCTCCCTTGTCTCACCGAGGGCGATCTGCCACAGCTCAGTCAGGATTTCCAGGGAGTCAATTTCTCTTCTTCCTCCTCCATCAGACCGTCTCCGGGGCAGAAGCTGCTCTGAGGCTGGCGAGGGTTGTGGGTTGGTTTCTTGGTAGGAGTGCCATGGTGGTGCTTTAGTGGTTGTGCATTTGTTGTGTGTTGGTTGAACTGGTGGTGACAGAAGAGGCACTTTCACTTCCGCCTCATGGCAGGAGTAAGCTGGTTGTGTCCATGTTGCTGCATGGTCATTCTGTGGTGATCTCATGGCCACTGCACAGCTAAAGGGAGCTAGCGGACCCCTCTGACCTTCATAATAGTAGTCTGTCCATTGCCCCCCCGTTGCACTCCTCGCAGCACTCTACTCTGCCGCGGTACAGCCCGTGAGAGGAGTGGTCACCACTCTGGCCTCCCCTGCCGCCGCTCTCGCGGACCCCACAGCACCCCCCGCCATGCCACATCCCGCCACTGCCACGCCCGAGGGGGAAGGTACTGCCACAAGCGGCACGGTGGCAACCCTCCATGCCGCCATTTCCCCCCACTCCAGTCCTTCCCGGTCCCACGCCAGCCGTGGATGGCGCCACCAGCGGCTCTGGGTGTCAGCAACGCAGGGGTAGCCACGACTGAAACCCTGGCCACCGACCGTGCTCCGCCCATTGCCACAGCTCCCGTTACCACGGTTCCAGGGGCGGACAGCACAGCCGCGGGTGGCTCTGCCATGGATCCTGCTGTCGGCAGCGGGGTCTCCATTCCAGCAGCCAATATAGCAGGAACCGTCAGTGAAGACAGCATATCGTTTTTCATTTTCTGGTAACTGATTATATGGTGAGACCTCCTCAGCACGTGTCACCTGCTCCTCTTCGGATGATAGTCCAAAATTCTCACCTTCAGGTCAGTTGGTAATTATCTCCGAGATCACAGGGTGATTAGGATTTCCTGTCCGAGTTCGCTGTATGATCACAGTGATCCACTTACTCCATGTAGTATGATGTGTAGAAGGAACTTTTCCTTTGAACATCCAGCTCAACACTGGCAGTCAGGGTGCCAGAAGGAACTGTACTTCAGTGTGAATCACTTCTGAGGTGACTCAAACCCCTTCATAAGCTGCCAAGACCTCTTTTTCAATTTGGGTGTAGTTGGCCTCAGATCCATGACTCCAGAAACCCAGAGGTCATCCTCGAGTCTCCCCAGGTACTTTTACCAGAAGCTCCAAGAACCATTCTCCCTGTCTGTGGTGTAGAGCATGTTTTTCACATCCTGTCCTGTCCTGACTGGTCTAAGGTCTACTGCATGAGCAATCTCTTGTTTGATCTGTTCAAAGGCTTGTTGTTCAGGGTCCCACTTGAAATAATTTTTCTGCTGTGTCACAAGGTAGAGAGGGCTCACAATCTGACTGTACTCTCAGATATGCATTCTCTGAAAGCCCACAGCACCTAACAAAGCCTGCATTTCCTTCTTGCTGGTCAGTGGAGACATAGCTGCTATTTTGTTAATCACCTCTGTTGAAATATGGTGATGTCCATCTTGCCACTATTCCTAGGAACTTAATTTCCTAGGCAGGTCCCTTGACCTTACTTTGTTTAATGGTAAAACCAGCTTTCTAATTTATCTGTGGGTTGGCCATCCATTAGGGATTTTGGGATTCCTTTTTGCAAGCCCACAATCCACAGGGCATTCCTTTTTTCCCTGTATCCCCCAGTGTTAGTGGGTCCTCCTTGTCCAGAGGAGAATGTTACTTTTCGGAGTCTTGTTGGAGTACTTTTGCATTCGGTGAGCCGAATTGATTTAGTATCAGTAGTAATTGAGGGTACTGGACCATATTCTCTTCCATAATTAATTAATTCCTGTACCACTTCTCCCCAGGTCCAAATTTTATTTTCTCCACGGTAACGACTGGGGGTTAAAACTGCTTCTAAAGTGGCTGCAGTTCTTTCCCCTTTGGTGAGGCTTTCTATTTGTCCTTTTAACTGAATGCCAATGGGTTTCATAGCCTCAGGGAGTCCCCTGATAAGGGGAATCATTCTTTTAGGGTCTACAGGCAGCATCATAGGGGATTCACGTCTTGGTGTCAATTCCCTATCATACATCATTTGTAAACAAGCAGCCTTTTGAACGCTTTCTACAATCTGATTAACATTTCCTACTATAGCCAGAGGATCTCCCCTTTCTAAGGGGTTGAGTCCTCCAGCCCAATAGGTTGCTCCTTGGGTAAGGGACCAGGGTGCACAGTTATCTCCTGTGGTCAGGAAAACTCTGGCTCCCCAAAATCCTTCAACCTCTTTTTCTGATAATAAAATTTGGTCACCCCCAGTAAGAGAGACTCTCCAAACATACTCAGTCTCAGATTCTTTAGGAGTTCTGCTATATTCTTTTTTTAACTTAGCTAATTCAGTTGCTGTATAAGTGACTTCTTTTGTAGTTATTTGAGGTATATCGTTATCCGAGCCCTCATATGTGTATTCTGTTTTAATTAGGGGACGGAGAGACACCGACAGCTTTTCCACTTGGTCACGCAAAGGTTTTAAGTCAGAGAGGGGGTATATTTCTTTAGGTGACTCCAACTCTGACTCCCTTTTTCCTTCTCTCATTAATCTTGCATACAGCTCCTCTCAGAGCACACGGGCTGTAGCCCTTTCATTCCTTATCTCTTCCTGGAGGACAGTGACAGTAGCCTCTTGTTCCTCCAACTGCATCTGCAAAGACTTAACTGAGTCTTGCAGTGAGTTAACCACTTTCATGTGAGTTTTTTACTGCTGTTCTTTGTTGTTAATTGCAGTTATTATAGCTGCACCTAATATTGAACAAACAATAGGTTTTCCTTTACGTTTTCTTGCTCCTGTCTGCAGGGTAGAGATTCGATCAACAATTGTTTGAATATTATACCAATTATCTTGTGCCCATTCCATTTCTGGAGGAGATGACCTGGCACCAAATTCATCTAATAGATTATTAAGTGCTTGCACATTATGTTCCATGTTACCACAAATTCGGAGTGAATACATCCCCAGGGGGTTCCTCTTAAAAGTTACAGCAAATTTCCAAAGTTCATCACTCCTCTCCCTGGAAAGGTCCCTCTTAAAAAGGTTACCTTACAAATTCGGAGCGATCTTCTCCAGAAAGTTACAGCAATTTTCCCAAATTTTTTTACTCATGAAAGTTACAGCAAATTTCCCAAAGTCTCGCTCCTTCCTCTGGAGAGTTACCTCTTAAAAGTTACATTACAACCAAAACCGGGGTGAACTTATCTGGTTTCAAGAGAATCTGGATTATCTTCTCCCCTTTCTCAAAAACTTCCTCTGCCGTGTTCCCCCATATGATGATGTCATCAATGTACTGTAAATGTTCTGGAGCCTCACCCTTTTCCAGTGCAGTCTGGGTCTACCCATGGCAAATGGTGGAGCTGTGTTTCTACCCCACGGAAATTGGTTCCAGGTGTACTGGACACCCCTCCAGGTAAAAGCAATCTGTGACCTGCTGTTACAATCTGCTTAAATATTGCAGAAAGAACTTTTAGATTAGAATATTCCCTTGAGTAAAATTAAAACTCATACAAGTTATCTGTTGATACCGAAACTGTTTTTATTAATTGTTAAGAGAGGAAAAAATAAGAAAAGATTGGAAAATGTTAAGATTACTTTTAGAAGCAGAAAAAAGATACCACCAAAAACTACCTTTCCGTCGAGTTGGTCTGTGGGGTGGGGGGAGAGAGAGAGAGAAGCAGTTTTCTGCCTCTTTTTTTTCTCATTCTCTGCCGCTTTCGATGTTATCTCTTTAGCTTCAGGAGGTCTTTTACAACTTTAGTTCTCTGGAATGCAGTCAGGATGTGGGTTTCCCTGCTCACACTGGGCCATGTCCCAGGTCGTGCGGAGGTCTCGGTCCAGCCGCACCTCTCGGCCCTCAGAAATATGGCAGGGGTGGAGAACTCACGCAGGTGGCACGGTGGGTCTCAGTCCACTTCAAGATGGCAGAGGTCCGGTCTCTGGCGACAGGCGGGCAGCATATGGTGGCAGAAGAAAAGGTGAGGGCGAGGTGGGGGAGAGACTTTCAGCTGCTATAGCCAATTCTCTTTCCCACTGCTCTTTCCCTACTTTTCCCAAATTTCTCCTCAACTTTTATAGTGTTTAAAGGAGGTTGTGTGTGGTTTCTTGGCACATAGCCCTATTCAGATGTTTGAAGAGATATGATAACCATGTGTGGTGGGGGGAAACAGTTTTCCCCCTGCAGTTATAAAATGGTAAAACCCCAGGGGGTGGTGACCCTTGAAGTTTTGAGGTTTTACCCAATGAGCGCTTCTGCAAAATATAAACATATCACAACCAGAACGGAAGAGAAGGTAGTTGTAGTTGGTGGTAGAAGAAGTAACCATGTTGTGAGAGCCATGAGGAGTGAGAACAGGAACCCCCCCTGGGGGGGCTCTGGTCCCCCAGCCCCGGTTGGGGGCTGCAGAGACTTGGAACAGTGTTAGACTGAACTAAGTGTCTGTAGTTGAGCCAGGAGATGTTTCTCCACTGTGAGCGGTAGCAAAAGATACTGAAAAGTGGCGGCAGAACAGCAGAGAGCCAGGAGAGATAAGACCAAGCAGCAACAACAGGCAGGCAGAGAGAACTCCTGGAAGGAGAGAGAGAAAGAGAACGAGAACCTGCAGCAACAGAGAGAGAGAGGAAGTTGGGGTAAGAACTGAAATAAAACCCCATACCCCTCTGAGACCTCCAAGAAAGGAGGAAAATGATGGACTCTTACTTGAAAGAGTCTTAAAGTGCTACAGCACTTACAGAGAGGAGCTGAAAAGCACCGAGAAGAATCCGGAGGGTGACCTTGGCCCCCCCTGCTGCTTGAGACAGAGCACAGAGCTCTGAAGCCAGACAAGGCCCAGAAAGCAGGTAGAGAGTTAAAATCAGATTTTAAGGCAGAATGTAGGTATAAACAAGAGCACGGAGCATTTTGCCAATACTTAGCTAGGATGTACTGCCAAAACCTAGAGATCAGGTGGTACCGTACACTGGAAGAATGCACACATCTAACTTAAGTAAGATAAGGGGCGAAATGGGGGCTCGGGTCCAAGAGTCTTGCAAAATTCACCATGGAGTCAGTAAAAACCAAGAAAGTTGAAAAGTTCAGCCGAGGAAGAGGAGTAAAATCCGACTCCCAGAGGATGAAGAAACAGGAACAACCCTCCTAGATTCTCCCCAAATTGAAGACCACACCCCTGACTCCACTCAAACTCCGTCTATTATGAATATTATAACTAGATGTTGCAATTATATGAATATGTATGTGAAATTTTGCAATCACCTGTAAAAATGGTATATAATCATGTCTGCTTACTAAAGAGACAGAGTAGTTTGTCCAGCGCGAGCTGGCTACTCTCCAACATTGCCTAAATAAACATACCTCGCTGCTTAAAGACTAAAACTTGTCTCTGAGCAGTTCTCTGCGCCTTCTTGGGGGCACTTATTGGCATCAGTTCTGTAGGGAACTTGAATCCCCTGAAGATAGGGACCATCACGAAGACCCCTGAGCTTCGTGATATGACGTAGTGAAGTGACCCTTGTCCTGGTGAACACAGCCTACGGAAGAAGACCCTCGCTTAGAAACGAGTGGTCGAGGGGGTTTGGATACCCCCTGGTGAGTACTGGCAGAGATCCAGCCACAGTTGTTGCATGCATGAGAGGAAGAAAACTTGCTGCCTTAGAGACTACTGTTCTGAGAGTACAAAAAGATCATTTCCTTCTTCCCTTCTGGACTTTTATTTGGAGGGGAGAAGAGATTTGATCCATTGTAAATAATTTTATGTCATGGCAGAGATAGCTAAGATTGTATATAATGTATTGTAGTATTTATTTGTACAGTCATTGTAATATGTTCCCTTTCCCCCATTTTGAGTCTCGTGTGGTTGTCTGGAAAACCATCTCACATTGGGTTGAGATGTAGGAGGGGGCTTGGACTAGGGAATTAGATTTTGAAGCTCTCAAACCATGACACCATGAACAATAACAGGATCCTTTGGCAGGAAAACTCCAGTGGGAAAATTCTGGTGAGAACTTCTGGTGGAAAACTGACACAGAATTTTTGGTAGGAAGTTTTTGGACAGGCAGAAATAATGGTGAAACATAATTTTTGGCATTTTCTATGTTATCTGTCTGTTACACCTGCACTCTGTTGCTAGGGGAATGGAGAAGAACACATTAACAATGTCAGTGGTGGCACTACTTTGCTGCCTTGAACTCCAGTTCGTACTGAAGTTCCAACATGTCCGGCACAGCAACAGTCAGTGGTGGTGTGACTTCATTCAGGTCATGATAGTCCACTGTCAGCCTCCACTCTCCATTGGACTTATGCACTGGTTGTATAGGGTTATTGAAAGGTGAGTGAGTCTTGTTGACCACCCCTTAGATCTCCAGTTCAGGAATAAACTTACGGATGGGAATCATGGAGTCTTGGTTAGTGCTGTGTTGCTGATGATGCACAGTTGCAGTGGCGATAGGCACCTGTTGTTCTTCAACCCTTAGCAGTCCCACAGCAGAGGTGTCTTCTGAGAGACCAGGCAAGGTTCTTAGCTGTCTAGTTTCTTCTGTCTCCACAGCAACTATTCCAAAAGCCCAACGATGTCCTTTTGGGTCTTTGGAATATCCTCTCCTGAGGTAATCTATGCCAATGATGCGTGGGGCCTCTGGACCAGTCGCAATGGGTTGTTTTTGCCATTCATTCCCAGTCAGGTTCACTTCAACTTCCAGTACAGTCAACTGTTGGGATTCTCCTGTCATCCCAGAAATGGAAATAGATGCTGTCCCTACATATCTTGATGGCATCAGGGTACATTGTGTACCAGTGTCAACCAAAGCCTTATATTCTTGTGGGTCTGATGTGCTGGTTGGTCAATGGCCCCTATTGAAAACCTGACTGCTTGCAGGAGCAATTTGCATTACTGTGCCGAATTGTCCAAGAACATCCTGTCCCCACAATGTACACAGAATGGGAGCAACAAAAGGAGCTATTTTGGTTATTTGTCCTTCTGGTCCCAAGACTGTGTATTTGAGCACTCTGTTTGGGTCTTTGTGTGCCTCCCACTCCCTGAATGGTTGCAGTTGGGCAAACAGTGGGCCAGTTAAGTGACCATTAGGAGTCTTTTATGATGGTAACATCGACTCCAGTGTCCACTAAGCCTGTAATTTAGTGCCCATCAACCTGGCACGTCATGCACGGCTGTGTGGTTGTAATGGTTGTTGCCCAGTAAATTTGTGGCTGGTCTGTGCTACTTAAGGCCCTTGAACCCCACTCCCCCTCCCCCGCAGGCAATGCGCTGTAGAAGGGGATTATTTGGGCGATTTTTTGTCCCTTAGGGATGAAACAAGGGGGTGAAGGGGTCCAGGTCATTATTTGAATTTCACTACGAGAGTCAGAGTCTATTACTCCAGGCAGCACAAATAAACCCATTCTGCTGGTTGAAGATCTCCCAATTAGTAGTGCATGCACCCCTGGGCTAAAGGGACCCCAAAGCCCTGTAAGGATCAGTACTACATCTGTGGAAGATATGATGACTGGTTCTCAGTTGTGGTGGAGGGGCACAAATCGCAAGCCTTTTCCCCTTGAGTCGCATTTATTTACTGTACTGGGGCATGCAACAACGCCTCTTGCTTCCAGTTTCCCCGCTGCGAGGAGTTTTTTGACCCCCTCCTCCCGTTTGGGTACTTGTGGGATGCTACTGCAGAGGGTCTCTGGGCAATCTTTTTGAAAGTGGTCAGGGGCACCACATCTAAAGCAACCACTTCTGGGTCTGACTCCTTCCTGCACTCTTAGCTGGGCACTTAGGGCTGTGGTTAAAGAGGCAGACTGGTGTTCCACGAAGCCAACCCCTTGGCAGGCATGAACCAACTCAGCAATGCTGCAACTCTCCCTTTTAGGAAGGGTCTGCAAAGCTCTTTTACAGTCTGGGTTTGTGTTCTCAAAAGCCAGTTGCCTGTAAAGCATCTCTCTGGCTTCGTCATGCTCAACCTGCCTGTTTAAAGTAGATTGCAGCTGATCTAGGAATTGTGAGTATGGTTCAGTAGAACCTTGTAATACCTTCGTGAAAGACAGGTTACTATCCTGGTCTGTAGTGGGTAATTTCCTCATGGTTTTCAGGACTAGTTTTACAAATACCTTGTATATTTCTCTGGGGTAATTGGACTGGGCATCTACTGTGCTGTAATTCCCCTCCCCGGTTAGTTGGTGTGTTGTTATGCCTGTTTGTGGGTTGTTAGCATACACAGAGCAATTCTCCCGATAATCGGTTAACCAGACGCTGTACTGAGTGTTAGTAAGAGCTACTTTCAGTAAGGTCTTCCAATCATGAGGTGTAGAAACACAGATGGAACTCAGCATCTCCAAATACGCAAAAGTATTGGTTGAGGACATGCCAGTTTCCCTTACCAATTGCCTCAATTCCTTTGTCACCTTATATGGCAGAGGTTGGAATTGAGGGGGCTGACATTGACGAAAAATGACTGGGCATGCATGTATAACCTGCAAGTCTCCCACTCGAAATGCCTCCTTCCGACACAGTTCCCACCTGTCAACCGATTTTCCCCCGCTTGCCCCCTCGCTCCCTCCCGGTGGAACCATCTCTGGTCCCTCCTCCTCATCCCCCCATGCCTCCCCCCTGTGGTCCCAGTAAACCTGGTTCCCTGTGGGGGGTGGTGGTGAATGAAGGACACGGTGTGGGGGAGGGGTCATTCCTCCCCCCCAAGCCTAAGGTTGGAGCGGGGTGGCACTGGGGCTGGAAGAGATGGTGCATGTGGTCGCTGTTCATCTACAGTGTGAGGTGGCAAATAGGCTGGGTTCCCCCCTTCATCACTGCAGCGGGGCCCTATACACTGATCCCATGGGCTGGGATCCCTCATTACAGGCTCCGTTCCCTCCCCACGACCCGTACTCTCGTGGCTACCGGCACCTGACCCGTAACTTAAATCACAAGTGTTTCCCTCCTGTCCCGGTAAACCCTGTGCGTTTGTGTATCTACGCATGGGATTCGGGCTGTGACCAGCAGCGTGGGTGGGGCTTTGTGTGTTAGTGTGGGATGATTGTACTGTTCGCTCGTGGGCTCTATGTAAAGCAGACATATTTATTTGCCAGGTTGGAATGGCATTATTAGCTCGGGGGTCTCCTGCCTGAGCTTTCAGTCTCATGAGGTTTCCGATTTTGTCCCATATTTCTAGGTGAAGGGCTTCTACAAGCAGGAGCTCTGGTACGACTGTTTTAATAAATTACACAAGCTCTGTTAATTCAACCCTTGTGGTTTGTACATGGTAAGGTCTCAGTAGGATAGCTGATGCTTCTGTGTCTCGTGATATCTCAGTAGAGAAAAAGTTTCCCATGTTTGTTTACCTTACTGAAACAGGAGGCCAGGCCCAGAAGAGTTAACTAAGAAATTTGGGCCTGCTAACAAGATGCTAACATCTAAGACGATCTCTGCTCGTTCTGTTCTACTTACTGGACCAAAGCTTAAGCTTATAGTACAAGAACATAAAATAGACTTAGAGGCAATAAATTAGAAATATAACAGGATCAGGTAGACATTTGAATAGGAGAAATAGGTCTGGAACCAGGGCTTTTCTGAGTTTCACTGAGCGGGTCAAGAACAATGGAAAGGAAGAAAGGTCAAACTGAGGAAGAGGAGTTAAAGCCCCCTGCCCCATGGATGAAGATGGGAACGACCCCTTGAAATGGGGTGCCAAGAGAAGCACCGCCCCAAGTTCCACCTATTCTCCATCTATTTTTAATATGTATTGATAGATGTTGTAATCGTTTGAATATGCATTTAATCACATCTAAAAATTGTATAAAAGTGCTGATTTTCTGAAGAGTCGGTGAGCAAGTTTGTCCAGCGCGAGCTGGCTTGCTCCCAGAGCAGCAAATAAATACCTTTGCTGCTCAAAAGATCAAAGTCTCTGGGCAGTTTCTCAGACCGATTTTTCGGATTCATTTGGCGACCGCGGCAACACAACTTCTCCACCCGGTTGCGGAGACCCTGGGAGGACGGGACCCCCTGGGCGCCCTTGGGTAAGTCTTTCTACCCGAAGGGGCTCCCTCCTTCGGTGATCTCTTGTGGGGACTGGACAAGAACACTGCCTATTGATAAAAGGTATTTATATCTGGTTTCTGGTTTTGTTTATTCTGGTTCTGGTTATTGGATACCCGTAAGTCGAAAACGGGACACCGTCTCTCGCGGGGAATACGGGAGAGGACGCTCTTCCTGGGGAATAACCCCTCTGGGTTGGTATGTTCTGGTTTTGTCTGTACTTGGTCTAATAGTGTTTACATCAAGGAAAACAAAGCACCTATGTTTCCTTTGGTTATTCTTTTGTCTATGTTTTAGAACTATCTATTATGCACTCTTGGAAAATAGCAATTGTCATAGCAGTTTGTGCGTGCTATATTGCTCTGTTAATTTTCTGTCTTCTTGCTCTGTGTTGTCGGCAATTTCAAACTCCTGAAATTTCTGTTCACCCTGAACCAACCATAGAAACATCCTGTTAAATCTGTATGGGGAGGGGATCTGAGAGATTGACTGTGAATCCACCACATAGCTTAAAACCCAGAATTAAGATCTGTCCATTTTGCAATTGTTCATTGTATGTGCGTGCTCTATGTAACAACTGTTTTAAGTATATTCTAGGACCCAGATCCTCCCAAGAAATAAGGTTAGGGTGGACTTTAAATTTGTATTGTGTCAGATGTGGAAATAATCAAACTTTAGAGGAAACTAGGTATTATTGTTGCAGGATTCATAGGCCAGTGTTTCTTTCAATACGCCCAGAATTTTAACATCTGTTTTGGATTTTGTGTTTTGAGTATAAGGATTTGTTACAAAAGTGGGCGTTCGGTGGTTGACAGCAGGATCTTGTGGATTTATGTGAATATATAGGCTCGTTGTGAGAGCCAGGTGTATTTATGGTCTAAGGGTGACATCTTTTGGATTTTTGTATTAGTGCAAGTTGGTTATAAGAACTAGTAATTTCAGAAACTGGTTATAAAGCTAGTAATTCTAGGAAATCTTTGTTGAAAACCAGTATTAGGGTTTGGTGGTTGAATACTGTGTAGAATATTGTAGTTGTGGTTGTTAGCATATTTCAGATCTAACTCCCTGCTTTCATAATGGGAATCAGTGGAAGCAAGGAGATAAATTCTAAGACTCCTGTAGGATGTATCTTGAGTCATTGGAAGGAATTAGGAGGAACTTCTGGGGGTAATCTGAGTAAGAAGACCTTTTTAAAATATTACCAGAATTGGTGGCCTTTGTACACTTTGGATGATGGCGAAAAATGGCCTCCGCAGGGGAACCTTAATTACAATACCATCTTACAGCTTATGTTATTTCTCCGTAGGGAGCAAAAGTGGGATGAAGTTATGTATGCCGATATGTTTTTTACGTTAAGGAATAAACCAGAGTGGTAGAAAAGCTGTGGAATTAATGTAGCCCCCCAGGACCCTCTTGTACTGGCATT
Organism: Corapipo altera; assembly: GCF_003945725.1. Taxonomy (NCBI): domain Eukaryota; kingdom Metazoa; phylum Chordata; class Aves; order Passeriformes; family Pipridae; genus Corapipo; species Corapipo altera. The sequence goes on along the minus strand of NW_020885013.1, from coordinate 268,821 downwards.
AGAGAGAAATCAGAAAAATACTAAGCCGAAAAAGCATTGCTGTGATGCCTGTAGCATAGGTCAGAGGTGTCTTAAGCTAGGAAGGAGAGAGAGTGATGGAGATAGTATCTTGGACCCTCAGGAATTGCAGTCAGCTTGTTTTAGAGGACCGGAACCAGTTAGGCAGGGACCAAGTAGCCCGCAGGAATCGGGATTAGGAGCAGATGATTCTAGGAGTATAGTTGAGAGTGTAGATGACCCCGAGGAAGGGATAAGTAGTACTCATCGTGGTCAGGCTTCAGTACAGAGTGGGAGAAGGAGGAGCGGGGTCAAGACAAGGGCACAAACAGCAGGGACTGGTCATATGTTAGTGCCTCTGCGTCAGGTAATAGCACCGACAGGCACGCAGGCAAAAGTGAAAGTACCTTTTTCGGCTAGTGATCTGAACAGCTGGAGAGAGGAAGCTAAGTGCTTCAGGGAAAATCCTGAGAAGGTAGCTAAAAGATTTGAATTGATTGCAAAGAATCAAGAAATAGACTGGAATGATATTGACTTAATGTTATCAGAATTGACAGAAACAGAGAAAGACCTGGTAATAAAAACAGCTAGACGAGAAGTGATAAGTCAGATTGCCACGGGAGTTCTAACAGGGGATGTAGATCAAATTTTTCCATTGCAACAACCTAACTGGGATCCAAACAATTTAGAACATTATAGAATGCTGATGAAATATAGGGACTTGATTAAGGTGGGATTACAAAATGCTATTCCTAAAGCAGTGAATTGGGCAGCCTTGTATGATATAAGGCAGGGACGAAATGAAACCCCCACAGAGTTTTTGGACAGACTGAGGGCTGCTATGAGAAAATACACCACCTTAGATCCGTCATCAGAGGAAGGTAAATTACATTTAGTGGGGTTATTGATGGGACAAAGTAATCCTGACATTAGGAAGAGATTGCAGAAAATAGATCACCCTGCCAATAAAGACTTAGAAGTTTTAATGAATGAAACCTGGAAAGTGTATAACAACAGGGAAAAGAGGGAAGACAGAAGGTTTACAAGAGCAATGATTGCAGCTTTAACACAGAACCTGGTAACAGCTGGACGATATTACAGGGGTCGTGGTCGGGGACAAGCAACACGGGGAAGGGGAGGTTCACCCTTTAGGCAAACAGAGATAAGTCAAAATCAGTGTGCTTATTGTAAAAAAGAGGGACACTGGAAAAGAGAGTGTCCCACTCGGGCAAATAGAAATTCGAGGGGGGCTGTCATAGACCATCAAGATAGTGATTGACGGGGACCGGCTGGTTTTTCCCTGGCAGACCCGCTGGTTACAATTCGGTTAGGGGAAGAAGAAGAAAAACTGGATTTTTTGGTCGACACTGGGGCAACATTTTCGGTTTTAAATCAGGAATTGATACCTAAAACTGATGATTATGTACAAGTTATTGGTGCCACTGGCCAATCAGAAAAGGTTTTCTTTTTAAAACCTCTAAAGTTTAAAATCGGGAAACAAATGGGATTGCATCAGTTTCTGTATTTACCAAGTTCACCTAAACCCTTATTGGGTAGAGATTTATTAGAAAATTTGGGAGCTGTAATAAAATTTAAACAAGGTAAAATTGAATTCAGAGTAAAGGAGGAACAATTGCTGGCAGCTCTGAGTTTAACTATGAGCTGCATGGAACCGAAGCCAAACAACCAAGATATTGATCAAATTATGGATCAAGTGTACCCCCTGGTATGGACCACTGACACCCCGGGTAAGTCAAAATGGGCAACTCCTATTCAGATAGAACTACAACCAGGAGCTAAGCCCGTAGCAAAGAAACAATATCCACTGAGGTTAGAGGACAGAAAAGGAATTGAACCAATAATTGAAAACTTTTTGAAATTAGGACTGTTGATAGAGTGTGAATCAGATTTTAACACTCCAATTCTTCCAGTGAAGAAACCGAATGGAACTTACAGGTTAGTACAAGATCTGAGAGCAGTAAATCAAATAACCAAAACTATACATCCTGTTGTAGCAAACCCTTATACACTTTTGACTAAATTAAGGGACAATTTGATTTGGTTTACAGTGTTGGATCTAAAAGATGCCTTTTTCTGTCTACCCCTAGCACAGGAAAGTCAAAAGATTTTTGCCTTTGAATGGGAATCTGTTAACAAAGGGAGAAAGATGCAAATTACATGGACGGTCTTGCCTCAAGGGTTTAAGAATAGCCCCACACTTTTTGGTAATGAACTAGCCAGAGAGCTAGAATTATGGCAACAGTCACTGGGAGAAGGTGTGCTTCTGCAGTATGTGGATGATCTCCTGATAGCAACAGAAACAAAAGAGGACTGTATTCAGTGGACAATATCTCTCTTAAACTTTTTGGGTTTAAGTGGTTATCGAGTCTCTCAACAGAAAGCCCAGTTGGTCCAGGAGAAAGTCGTGTACCTGGGATATGAAGTATCGGGAGGACAACGATCCCTGGGGACAGCGAGGAAAGAAACCATCTGCCAGACACCCAGACCAGAGACGGTGAGGAGCCTCCAAGCCTTTCTGGGAATGACAGGTTGGTGTCGCTTGTGGATATATCAGTATGGAATAATTGCAAAACCTTTGTATGATCTGCTGAAAGTGAACAAAGACCACTTAACCTGGACCCCTGAAGCAGACAAAGCCTTCAAGAGACTGAAGCGAGAACTCATGAGGGCTCCGGCGTTGGGTTTACCCGATGTGACAAAGCCCTTCTGGTTGTTCTCGCACGAACGTCAAGGAATGGCTTTAGGAGTCTTGGCTCAACAACTGGGACCACACAAAAGAGCAGTAGCCTACTTCTCCAAACAACTGGATGAGGTAAGCAAAGGATGACCTACCTGTCTGAGAGCAGTTGCAGTAGTAGTTGTAAACATAGAAGAAGCTAGAAAGCTTACTATGGGACAGAAAATGACTGTGTTAGTATCCCATACTGTATCTGCAGTGCTAGAACAGAAAGGGAACCATTGGCTGTCACCTTCTCGGTTCCTGAAGTATCAGGCAATCCTAGCTGAATCAGATGATGTGACCATTCAGGTGACTAACATTATCAACCCAACTTCATTCCTAGAAGGAAAAACCCCAGCAGAACCTGTTGTACACGATTGCTTGGAGACCATCGAAGCAGTGTACTCCAGTCGCCCAGACCTCAAAGAAGAACCCCTCCAGGATGCAGACGACTGGTTCTCGGATGGTAGTAGTTTTGTGAAACAAGGCACAAGAATGGCTGGTTATGCAGTAACTACAACAGAACAGGTAATCGAATCCAACCCCTTACCTGCAGGAACCTCAGCTCAGAAAGCAGAACTGACAGTTCTCACCCGAGCTCTTGAACTAGCAAAGGGAAAGCGAATCAACATTTGGACTGACTCTAAATATGCTTTTGCTGTTGTACATGCCCACGGAGCAATCTGGAAGGAAAGAGGACTGTTAACCACACAAGGAAAAGCTGTAAAACATGCTGAGGAGATCCTGCGATTGCTAGAAGCCGTCCAACTCCCATCACAGGTGGCTATAATGCATTGCAGGGGACACCTGAAAGGCAACACCGTTCCAGAGATAGGAAACAGAAAAGCAGATGCAGAAGCCAAATTGGCTGCTGCAAGGAGTACTGAACAACCAATAGCAACTCTAGTCCCAGAAGGATTAGACACAGATCAACAGGTAGAGTATCAAGAAACAGATCATCAGTGGATACATAAAAACGGAGGTAAGCTGCTACAAAATGGATGGGGTCAATTGAAGACAGGCCAATTAGTATTACCAGAAAAATTAATATGGTAATTTGTGAAAACAGAACATGATAAAACTCACTGGGGAGTGGATCCACTCTATCAACACTTAAAAACTAGAGTAGCAGGACCAAATTTGCTCACCACAATAAAGCAAGTCACATCTCGATGTGAACTCTGTCTGAAAAATAATCCAAATACTAAACTTAAAATTAATCTAGGAGCAATAAAAAGAGGAAGTTTTCCTGGTGAGATCTGGAAAATTGATTTTTCTGAACTACCAAGAAAAGGGGGGTACCATTATTTATTAGTTTTGACTGATACATTTTCTGGTTGGCCAGAAGCGTTTCCATGCAGAACAAATAAGTCAAAAGAAGTAGTTAAAGTCCTGTTAAATGAAATTATACCAAGATTTGGAGTACCTAAGAGTATCTCTTCAGATAGGGGTTCACATTTTTGTGCAGAGGTGGTACAAGCAATAAGTAAAGCTTTGAAAATTGATTGACAATTGCACACGCCTTACAGACCCCAAGCAAGTGGACAAGTTGAGAAAATGAATCATCTTATTAAACAACAGATTGCTAAAATATGTCAAGAGACAAATTTACATTGGTATCAAGCTTTACCTATTGCTTTAATCAGATTAAGGGTCAAGCCGAGATCAAAAGAGAAATTGACCCCATTTGAGATCTTATTTGGCAGACCCTACATGATGCAAACAGTGAATAGTGAAGCTGTAGATCAAATTGGTAATCAGTATGTGTATGATTATGTTATGGTTGTTGGGAAACAATTACAGAAAAATGCTACAGTGGTGCTAGAACATCAACCCAAGCAGCCTGATTGTAAGTTACATCCATTCAACCCTGGTGATTGGGTATATGTTAGAAATCTTTCAGGAGATCCACTGCGAGAGAAGTGGAATGGACCCTTCCAGGTGTTGATGACCACCTTCACAGCGATCCGGGTGAAAGAGAAACCCACGTGGATCCACTACTCTCGAGTCAAGAGAGTTCCAGAGGAAACATGGACCTCGGGAGAAGAATCATCTACTGTCAAGTCTCCTCAATGCTGATCTTTGGACTGATAAGTACATTGGTGTTAAATCAAACTCTTGCCCAAAATCATTATGGTCTCAAGTTTACAATGAGAGTTCTGGTCTACAATATTTTTTAGATCCAGAACTTCCAGTTCACCCAAGCAAGCTGAGAGAATATAATCCATCTGTCATAGTCCTCCAGGGAACGAGAGTACTAGATCAGTGGGAACATCCTGGTTACACATATACTACAAGTACCTTGGTAGGAAAAATTGGAGAACAAACCCGAATTGGATGTAGAGTATATAAGCCACCTTCACAAGATAACTGGTCACCCAAAACTGAGGTCACTGTACGAGACACATTGCAAGAAAAACTCATCTACCCATATGATTTCGGAAGTGCAATTAGTGGACATACGTGTGATTCTGATCAGTGCTGGTACACCTTTATTCTAAACAAATCAGTTTCTGGATTGTGTATGTGGTTACTTGACGTAGGAAATATAACCAGGAGATTTGTAATTAATGCCTCGTCAAGTATCCCGACCACTAAACCCCCTACCACTACCATTACCACGACCACCACTACCACCATTCCTCCTCCTCCAACTTGTGGTAACGTCCACAATTTAACTTTTACTGGACTGTATGTAATTAGACACTCAAATGAGCAAAAGCTATTATTAGATCCCACATATTCGCTGAAAAGAGTTCGAATAAACCTTCAAATAAACGTATCAAGAGTACA